>NC_064640.1:4201520-4504551 GCF_023864345.2 Schistocerca serialis cubense
CAGGGTGTTTTTAATGCCATCATGTAACAAAAATGGTTCAAATGGCTCTGAAGACTATGCGACTTAACTTCTGACGTCATCAGTCGCCTAGAACTTAGAACTAATTAAACCTAACTAACCTACGGACATCACACACATCCATGCCCGAGGCAGGATTTGAACCTGCGACCGTAGCGGTCGCTCGGCTCCAGACTGTAGTGCCTAGAACCACGCGGCCACTCCGGCCGGCACACATCATGTAACAATAAAGGTAAGAAATTTCTTATGAAAACTTTAAACGTCCTTTTCTCAGTTTATAAATTTTTCACTACAAATGCCCAGTTTTCTCATAAACTATTCATCCTTTGCACTGAAACTTTTACAGGGTTTTACAGATCCTACACAACTACCCAGTAAGCCATTGATCTACAACCAAGGATATACGTTCAGCTCAGATATTTTTACGTATATTTACGTTAACAAAATGTTTGCAAAAATACAGGCATTGAGTAAATAATTTGTAAGACCTTTTGTTTTGATGCAAAACCCTCCATCGCAGATCAGTAGAATAAAGAGTCAGTAGTTAATACATGACAGAAATTCCAAATCCGCATCTACAACAGTCTCTGAGATAATGGGTCATTAACATTGGTGAATTAACATGGGCGAGATAGGGGCCCGGGTCTCTTCTGAAGCGTTTAGAACCGCTTGGCCACAACGGCCGGCGCTGGCGTTTTGGTTGCACCTACGGTACGGCTATCCGTATCGCTGAGGCACACAAGCCTCCCCACCAACGGCAAGGTCCAAATCTAACGATTTGTTGTTAGATATCGTTATTCCACTAGTTATAAAACCAGTGCAATGAAAGTGAAGTAATTGACAAAAAAAGACGGTTGCAGGGCAACAGCGTTTGCTGTCTGATCTTCAACACTATTCTGCAATAACGTTGTGAACAAGAACACCCAGAAAAACATTTACGTTGAGCTGACAAAACCTCATCAAATGCTGTCAGAGACTTAGAGACGTTACAGCTACGAAACTGATCGACTCGCTATATATCCAAGATGTGACAGAGGAATGATATACTTCACACCATCATACTTGTGTGTTCGTTTGATGGACTCTAACGCATAGAGCGGATGCCAGTTATTTTTCAGTTTTGCTTCAGGAAGGAGAAATTTTACTTTGAAATTGTTTTTCCAGCAGTTTGTATATAACCTAAAGCAATAGTTGCTTTTCTGACGTTTTAGTTTGTAGCTTAGCAGATGTAGCATGAAAGTCTTGTACTTGAAAGTGTGCAAGTAGGTCTAGATGTGACAGAGTAGCCATTTTGATTTGGACTGCTAGTGTGCTACATCTGAATATGTGTAAGAGACAGATTTATAAATCAAACGTTTCTATAGGATTTCTAAGTCACTTCTTAATAATTTTAAGGGTGCTTGTACTGGCAAATGTGCTGTAATAGTTTATACAGATATGTAGGTCGATTTGACTCGATTGGTAGAATAGTTTGTAGTAATAGTTAAACTAAATTAAACTCCGCCGGAACAGGCCATGAAGGCCCAACGGTATTGACCGGCCGCCGTTTCATTCTCAGCCCACAGGTGTCACTAGATGCGAATATGGATGGGCAAGTTGTCAGCACGCCGCTCTCCCGACCGTACGTCAATTTATGAGACCATTGTAATAGCAATAGTCTCAATAAAATCAAACAGTTCGCCCCACGGTGACTTCAGTAATGTAGAGTCATAATATAGACTACAATCGGTCCCCAGCTAGCTATAGTACAGTATTCATAACCATATCTTCTCAGATAACTGTACCACAGTTCCCGCACAGTCTTCTTGTGGGTCACGTCATTATTTTTTAAGCAACAATTATTTTCGCTGTAGGTGCCCGCAGCTTGGTGAGCGGGAAATTTGATATCGATGTAGACGAGACGCTGAACTACAACTAGCATTCCTACAAACATAATTCAATTTACGGTCCAGATTGGCACTTGATTTTTAAATGTTTTCTAATACAACTCATCTATCATTTCCAGCATATCTCTATACACTACTCATCCTTTGCATCCAGGCTTAATAGCCCCCAAACATATGCTCTGAGGTGACAAAAGTCATGGGATTCTTTCTAATACGTTATCGGCCATTCGTTTACCCATGGTAGTGTAGCAACTCGACGTGGTATGTATTCAACAAATTGTTGGAAGTCTCCTGCAGAAATAATGAGGGATGGTGCCTCTAAAGTTGTCCGTAATTAAGAAAGTGTGCAGGATTTTGTGCACGAACAGACCTTCCGATTCTGCTCTATAAATTTTCGATGGGCTTCATGTCGGGCAATCTGGGTGGCCAAATCATTCGTTCAAATTGTCCAGAATATTCTTCAAACCAAACAGTTCAGCTGGACCAGAGGACCCAGTCCATTCCATGTAAACACGCCATACACTTTATAGGAAACCACCACCAGCTTGCACAGTGCCTTCTCTACGCCACACTCGAACCCCACCATCAGCTCTTACCAACTGAAGTCGGAACTCATCTGACTAGGTCACGGTTTTCCTATATGGTCACGAGCCCAGAAGAGGCGCTTCTGTTAGTGTACGCACTCACATCGGTCTTCCACTTCCATGGCCCATCAACACCAGATTTCACCACACTGTCCCAACGGATACGTTCCTCGAGCGCCCCACATTGATTTCTGCGGTTATTTCACCTAACGTGGCTTGTCTGTTAGCACTGAGAACTCTACGCCAACGCTACTATTCTCAATCGTTAAGTGAAGGCCGTCGGCCACTGCGTTGCCCACGGTGAGAGATAACTCCTGAAATTTGGTGTACTTGGCACACTACCGACACTGTGAATCTCAGAATACTGAATTCCCTGCCGGCCGGTGTGGCCGTGCGGTTCTAAGCGCGTCAGTTTGGAACCGCGTGACCGCTACGGTCGCAGGTTCGAATCCTGCCTCGGGCATGGATGTATGTGATGTCCTTAGGTTAGTTAGGTTTAAGTAGTTCTAAGTTCTAGGGGACTGATGACCTCAGTAGTTAAGTCCCATAGTGCTCAGAGCCATTTGAACCATTTTTTTTGAATTCCCTAACGATTTCCGAAATGGAATGTCCCGTGCATCTAGCTCCAGCTCCCATTCCGCATTCAAAGTGTGTTAATTCGAATCTTGCGGTCATAACAGCGTCGGACACATTTTCACATGTATCACCTGAGTACAAATAACACCTCCATCAACTCACTGCCTTGTGTACGTGATACTACCACTATATGTGTACGGTACATGTATGTCCATCGACTCTTATCACTTCAGTGTGCTGTAGTAGCATGCGGAACTTTTTCAAGTCGAGCTCCCTGATACTCTGCAGCTGGACAGACTCAGCTGTTTTCAGACTTTGAGTTTCCACCATTTCCAGCGTCTGCACCGTTAGCATTGCATAGTGCACCAATGCATGTGGTGCTGCTCTCTGCAACGTTAATTGAGCTTCTGTAGGATTATCATCAGATTAAGAATTATTTGTAGTGTTAATTATGAAACTCCACGAGGGATAGCCTCCCCCCTCCCACAAACACCTTGTATCATTCTCCGGTTCATATCTTAATTCCAGTCTGTTCGATACGTATAATTCCAGTTATATGAAGTACATGATTATGATTCACAACAGCACATTGTATAAGGTACATATAAGATGGGTATGCTGTATGTAGGATCAACCATAAGCCGCAAGAGGTGTTATCAGCTTGGATTTTGGAGTGTATGTAAGAAACCTTCAACCATGAATATACATTTTGCTTCGTTTAATAATAATAAAAAGAAAATGAAGATGAAGTGGCATGGGATTCTGCCTATTGTGCTAACCCGCAGTAGTACATGGGAACAGGCAGCCCATGATCGTAGTTGCTTGTATAAATGTACTGAAGACCATTTCAGAATGTTGTAACCTGAACTGGATGTTCGCCATAGGAGTCATATATGGAGTACGTTTCGTTGAAAACATATCTTATACATACTTCACTGAAGCGCCAAAGAAACCAGTATAGGTATTCGTATTCAAATACAGAGATATGTAAACAGACAGAATACAGTGCTTCGGTCGGCAACGATTATATAAGACGTAAAGTATCTGGCCCAGTTGTTAGATAGGTTACTGCTGCTACAATTGTAGGTTACCAAGATTTAAGTGAGACTGAACGTGGTGTTATAGTCGGATCACGAGCGGTGGGACACAGTATCTCCGAAGTAGCGATGAACTGTGGATTTTCTGTACGACCATTTCACGAATGTACCGTGCAGAAGGCAGTAGAGGATCAGACAGTAAAAGTTGGGGCCTAATAGAAATCCTTTTGGTAATATAAAAGATATTGAACTTAATACATGAAAGGAGAAAATTTAAAAATGCAGTAAACTTAAACGGCGAAAGGGATTAAAACAGTGTATAAAATGAGATCTACAGGAAGTGCAAAATGGCTAAGCAGGAATGGCTAGAGGACAAATGTAAGGATGCAGAAGCATATATCACTATGGGTAAGGTAGATGCTGCCTACAGGAACATTAAAGGAACCTTTGGAGAATGGAGAACAACCTGCATGAATATCAAGAGTTCAGATGGAAAACCAGTCCTAAGCAAAGAAGGGAAAGCAGAAAGCTGAGAGGAGTATACAGAGAGTCTGTACAAGAGAGATGTACCGCAGGACAGTAGTATAGAAATGGAAGAGGACGTAGATGAAGATGAGAAGGGAGATATGATACTGAGTGAAGAATTTGACACAGCAGACTTCAGTAAAAACAATGCCCTAGGAGTAGTGAACATTCCGTTGAGGCTACTGATAGCCTTCGGAGAGCCAGCCATGACGAAACTCTTACATTTGGCGAGTAAGATGTATGAGACAGGCGAAATACCCTCGGACTTCAGAAGAATATAATAACATCAATTCGAAGGAAAGGAAGTGCTGACAGGTGTGAAATTACCGAAGTATCACTGTAAAGAGTCACGATTGTGAAATACTAACACGAGTCGTTTATAGATGAATGGAAAAAGTGGTATAAGCCGACCTCGGGAAAGATCAGTTTGGATTCCGGAGAAATGTAGGAACACACGAGGCAAACTAACTCTACGACTTCTCATAGAAGATGGTTAAGGAAAGGCACACGTACGGTTATAGGATTTGTAGACTTAGAGAAAGTTTTTGACAGTGTTGACTGAAATACTCTCTTCCAAATTCTAAAGGTGCCAGTGGTAAAACACAGGAAGCGAAAGGCTATTTACAGTTTGTACAGAAACCAGATGGCTGCTGTCGAGGGGCACGAAAGGCAAGCAGTGGCTGACAAGGGAGTGAGACAGGGTTGTAGCCAATCCCTGATGTAATTCAATTTGTGTATTGAGCAAGCAGTAAAGGAAACCAAAGAAAAATTTGAAGTAGAAATTAAAGTCCAGACAGAAAAAATAAAAACCTTGAGTTTTGAGGATGCCATTGTAATTCCGTCAGAGACAGTAAAGGACTTGGAAGAGCAGTTGAACGGAATGAATAGTGAGTTAAAAGGAGGATACAAGATGAACAAAAGCAAAACGAGGATAATAGAGCGTAGTCGAATTAAAACAGTTGATGCTGAGGGAATTAGATTACGAAATTGGTCAAGTAATGGTATTTCGGAAGCAAAATAACTGATGATGGTCAAAGTAAGGAGGATATAAAATGTAGACTGGCAATAGCAAGAAAAGCATTTTTGAAGAAGAGAAATTTGTTATTGTTGAGTATAGATTTAAGGGACAGGAAGCCCCTTCTGAGAGTATTTGTATGAAGTGTAGCCATGTAACGAAGTGAAATATGGACGATAAACAGTTTAGACAAGAAGAGAAGAGAAACGTTTGAAATGTGGTGTGTGAGTTAACGAGCATTGCGCTCTCATTTAAATATATGGCCGGAAGAGTCGGCCTACAGGAATTTTGTAACGAACCCTTTCATCCAGGACCGCGTGCCATAAAGGGCGCTGATTTATCACGAGATGGGGAAACTCACAGGCGTCTATTCTCTATTGAGGACTAAGCACTGCAGTGTGCGAGTGAGACAGACGGGAACCTATGTCATCGGTAAACCCAGTAAAAGGCTTTTGTGGCCCAGAAGACATAGCAGTGTGAAATATGGCGGACCTAAGATCGGTTATAATCGGAAATATTTATGGAAACTATTTAATTGTGTTGTAATGCAAAGAATGATGCCACAGTAATTTTAATATGCCATCCACCATGAATTTTCATGGTGGTCCCAATAAAACGTGAATATTTATCATATCTGTAATAGTTTAGGATTTGCTGTTGAAGTGAAATTAAGAAGTTTTGTAATGAAGACCTGAATGCTAAAATTAGAACACTTTCGTCGATCTTAACTATCAACATTTCAAGTAGTAGCGCATCAATTCAGTGACAAATGTTGTAAATGCCAACTCTGTAACTTTATTTGTTTAAAAGATATAGTAAATTTAGATTACTAGTCTTTACAGTTAAGCATCAGATCGTCATTTCCTCCACACAAAACACATTGAACGATGACAGGATGATACCTTATTGAATCATTAGGTAATATTATATTCGTAGTAAAAATTTGTGCATAATAGTTACCTTTCTTCTGTGTTTATTTATCATAAAGCACATTGGCCGTAGCATTCAAAGCTAAGATTAAAACTGAATTGATTATATATAAAAGAATTTAACGTCTATTATATAATGGATATTATTGTTACTTTATTTAGAACATGAAATAGGTCAAGCTGGGATTATTTAACTATGTTAAAATGTAAAATAATGGAGAATAAGCTGTAGCCAATCATATGGACGGCTTCAGGAAATGGAACTGCCCTAGTCAGTTGAGTGACGATGTTCGGAACGCGGTCGGAGACGGGCAGAGAGGAACAGTTCTGGTCTCGACACCAAAGAGGACAGTTTGGCTGGAGACACCAAAGGGTACAGTGCTTGTGGAGACGCGAAAGTGGATGGTCGGTCTTTAGCCACCTAGGAAGTGAAATGACTTAGAAAATTTCGCGTTGTGTGGTATCGGGGGTCTTAGCCTCCGAGCGATGAGCAGCCGCGCGCCTGGTGTGAACTCTTAACCTTTCGCATGGTTCACGAGGTGGAGTATGGAACTTGTAATTGGCGATGAGATTGTGAATGATCGAGCTGTGTCAAATGGTTATGCGCTCGAGTGTAACAGTAACTCTAAATACGACCACTTTCGCTATTAGTTTGCTTTACGGATAAAAATTATTCTAACCAAATCGCAACTTTGTGTCCTACATAATTTATGGGTCGTTAATTTAGTTCCCAATATTATTATTACTGTTATTATATGTTATGTTAACATTGTATTTCGCAAACTTGCCATCAGCCAGACAATTTAACCAAAGAGTCACAAATGTCTAATTTAGGACGTGTAATGCGACACGTGCTCTTCAACCCATAAACGAGATAAGCCAACACATTTCGATGAAGAGGAACCTCATGTGAGCCCGAATATCTTCGGGATGTTAACTCGCAATTGGGGCTCGTCCGGGATAGGAACTTGGAAAGTGTTAGTTGAGGGTGAAATATGTCAATAGAAAATCAACCAGGCCAAAACAGAAATAAATCAAAGTAATAAAGTGATGAAAAATATTTATAAGCTAAGAAATATGTAAATGACAATTGTAGTAAGTAAGTAAAATGTTAAGAAAAATGTTTTATAAAATTTATTTAAGTTCTTTGCATATCGATGGTGACAGTGAAGTAACCACACCAAGCTCTTTGTTGGCGGGAGAGCCATCACATTGATACATAGGGAACGTGGCGAGAAGCGCGCAGCATTGTTGATAGAACATTCTTGAGTCAACTTTTGTGCAGTGAAGTTGTGTGTAGAGACAGAGCGGTGTGCGTGTTCGCCACCAGTTATATATTATTTGAAGAATACTATAATTATATAATTGTTAATTATTTATGAATTATTAAAAATCGACGTAATGAAGACATCAAAGGTATTTAAACACTAACTGCATATTGTAAGTTCGTTGTTACATTTTTAATCTGTTTACGTAAACGATCAACAAACTAAAGTTTTATAAATTGAATCATTATAAAGAGTTAAAATTTACATTCAATCATTTCCAGAATAGATCAGTTTATCTCAGTCAATATCGTATTATTTTTAATTGAAGCCAGTAACCACAAGATTTAACTTCTGTTGAGTTTTCTCAATTATTTTATTTAATAATGACATTGAATTTTGCACCAGTAACCTCAATCAAAACAGCAAATGAATAATAAGTACAGTCTTAGCTCACCTATTTGCAATCCTTGTAAATGAATGCCAACCCAGATAATTATCAACAATAGATCAGAGTGAGTATATTCAGACATGCAGTGAGATGACGTTATCCAGAGGCGACCCAGTAAAATAAATGTAAGGAAAATATATATGTATGTTTTCAGGTTCACTTCGTAGACAACCACTACTAAGGGCCACGGCGTAAGCTTATGTGTTAACGTCGAAATAATCTTCTTTTGATCAGTCACATTAATATTGTTACCAGTAAAGGCACAAGGTGTACAACATTGTGTACGCTAAAGACTATCATATCAGACACGTTGTCAAAAGCAAGTCCAGACAGGAAAGCTGCAAGGCACAAAAAGTTGAATCATCTTTCTTTCTTTCGGTAGACGGAAAGATATTACTTTATTCTAGACAGGAAGATTATCGTCTAAACGCATTAAGATCAAGCTTTATTTCTTTTATTTATTCGACGGCAAGCTTTCACTTGGCGATATTCGAACGGTACGAATCCTTAGAGAATCTACTGTGTAAGTGTGGATATACTGACTTTCAAATATTTTTTGCTAAGCTAATATTAAGTGGCGGAACGCGTTTACTAATGTGTGTACATTTATTTACAGCGCATCGGCAATTCTGTTTGCCTTTTTGTTGACTCTGCTTTGTAAAGTGATTTATTGTGGTGCACAGATTTAATTACCGACCATGCCGCGCCGAACCATTACTCGTACCTTTCACGACAGGAGCGTAGAAAATACAGACCAAAAATTTTTTCAGCAGCAGTTAATAATCCTGCTCGTAATGACACCAGTAGTGAAATGTCAGACAATCAGATGTCCGGGAGTGCAAATAATTTGCAATCCAGTGACGAACACATGAATATAGCTATGCCATCAGACAATGTGACAACAACGAAAAACGATATACTTTTAAATAGAGTAGAAGGTACACAGCTACAGAATACTCGTAATCGCAATAACGAAGACGCCACAATGCAGTCAAACAACGTGCCAACATTGCACGGTGCAACATGTACAAATACAACAGATGGTACACAGCTACTAAATCCGGTTAGCAGACACGGTGGTTACTATAACGAAAATTCCGAAATCAAGGGAGACGTGATGAATGAATCGGATACCAATGTACCAACAGACGGTATCTCAGCAACCAATACACAGTAACATTCATCTGAAAATGTTCAAATGAACACAGATGCACAACTTTCAACAACCAACATAGAAACAAACACAGATCAATCCAAAACGCGTCCAATGATGGCAATTTTGCTACAGCTCAAACTACAAATGAACAAACAAGAAAAATAGTCACAAAAACTAGACAAGCAGTCACAAGACATGAATCAAAAACTAGACAAAATGTCACAAGAATCAAAGGACACAAAAAAAAAGAAATTAAAGGAGATATTAAAGCAGTCGCTAAAAATGTTCACAGACAAAGGAAGAATTACATGATAAGTTTAAGGAACTCTCAAAAATACAGGATGAACTCGCTCGTAGACTACGTGAAAACTTTGCCAAACAAAACGCTCAGATTGACGAACGTTTTAATAATCACATAGAAAATGGCTTGATACGTCACCGCAAATTGGTGTTATCACAAGACAAAGAAAGGATAGAATTATTACACATAGTCACTAAACAGCGATAGGAAGATAAAAGAAAACTGTTTGCCCAAGGAAAGACGTATGTAGATAATAACACTGCATCAGTTTCGGAAGAAATTGAAAGTGTTAAATAGAGCACTAGTCCAATATGAGAAACTCTCACTGAGATACAAATGAACACAAAAGAGGCAAAAAAGCCGACAACAAACATAGACACTGAAATACAGAATGTCAAGGACAAACTTTCTGATGGCATTGAAACACTTACAGAATAGAGCAGATACAAATTGTACAAAATCCAGAACCTTTCAAAGCAGACTTAAAGAAAGTGACTAAAAGAAATCGTAAGTTACAAAAAGAACTCACAGAGAAAATGGATGAGCTCACTACGAGAATGGATATGTTAGGCACTACAACGATACCACATGAGATAACACTACACCAAATGATACTACACCAGTCCCACTTCAACAGATTTCTGAAAGTTAGAGTGTACACAGTCAGAAAGTGCAACAGACAATTTCAGATTTAGAATCACATAACAACTTGTTACACCAAATAACTGATTCATTACAGTAAGTAATAGCTGAAACATATGAAACGGTTCCAAACAATCCGTACCAACAAAACGCACGTTATCATGATATGTCACAGGTGCACAATGCATACAACGTAGGTAGACTACAGAGAGAAAGGCATTTTGATCACGAACAAAGACACACAAACCCATTCACACACCATTGTGATAACAGTTACACATACAGAAATGATGGTTTCGACCACAAACATTTTCTATCAATTAGGAAGTTCAAAACGTTCAAGAATGACAGAACTTAGACTGGATACGTTGCATTCCAATCGTCATGGCCAGTACAACACAAATTGGAATTCATTAGTAGTTTCCTTGAAGGTGAATGAGACCAATTGCAAGGTAATGTCATTCACTAGAAGCATTTCAAGAAGCATTTTTGTCAGCATATTGATCAGACACAACCCAAAGCAGTATTAAAGGTCAGTTAATTAGTCCGCCAAACTTTGAGCATACCAACTTTCACACCAAAACACAAGTCTCTGAATACATGGTAGAGCAAAACCAGTACTTAAATGAACCGTACAGCCAATCTGCACTAATAGAATAGGGAATTTTTAAATTTCTAAGATCATTGAAGGTTTCATTACTAACAAATCAACAGAAAGACAACATTTCTGCATTTAGGAAACTATTGCAACTATTAGAAGCACACCAATCTGATTATGCGTTTGTCAATAAAAAATTTTCAAGACAAAACGCAAATCAGCCAAACAAAGATAATTTTGAACAGTCACAGTTTGTGAACAACAATCGTAAGAAACGCTTCCGCAGTGAAGGGGAAAATTTTGTTTCAGATTACACACAGGACTATAGTGAAACGCAATATAGTAACAATGCGAGTTTGAATACACAGCAGCAACGAAGCCAGCAGCATAGCACGGCAGAGATACTGCAGAACCATCCAAAAGGGCTAATTTTCACATGACTCAGCCTCCAAGAAACACACCAGCTGTAACTCGTTCTATGGCGCCATAGCAAAGAAACCAGTACGTGCAAAAACTGCAGTCCCAGAAACTTTTTTATATATATGTAAACATGGATACAAATATGTTTACATATAGAACATTTTTTGTTTAAAAGAAAGTAATGTAATCACTAATGTTCAATGAAAACATGTAACAGTATACCTGTATAAGGTACTCGCATACTGATAAACAGTATCTGTAATAATTTTTTTGAAATGAGAATCAATTTTATTCAGAAAATGTCAGACAACGATTATGACTATGCAAGAATGTAACAAGTAGGGACTTTTGAGTCTTATATATAAAATATTTAATATGTGAGATATATTTTGGTTAAGAAATCTTAAATGGGAAACACGTAATTGACTATATTATGACTTTGAATTTTATGTCAAATTCACTCAACGTGATATTTTTTGCAAACATAGAGTGAAGATAATTCAAAACTTGTTTTTTAAACATAGAGTGTGGATAATTTTTTTTTGCTAGTCAAATTACGGTATCAAGCATGTTTGTGTAACATTTCCCAAAATAATTTTACTGGAACCTTGAATGCTGCGCATCCCCATGGTTATGGAGCACAACTAAACTGCAACAAATTCAATTATGGACCAGGCTACTTCTGCCTGCAATATTTTTCTCCAATGATTGTGTGTGCATACCAAGATGCACACCACAATTACTGCTCTACTACATTGGGTATATGCATACCTAGATGTTCACCATAACTGTTAATGGACCTATCAAAATGGGACCAATATCTGGTGCAGCGACGAGAACACAGGTTATTCGATGTTATACTTAGTGTCTGAGTACACTACAATTTTTTTAATGAGACGACTGAACTATATTGCTATACCTGGAGTTGTGCTATGTGAGTGAAAGAGGTGGACTTTCGAGTGCAATCACAGACAATCACCAGTGCTATGACCATGTTATTCAATCCATTTACTACCCTCCTTTATAATGGTACTAACTGATGCCAATTTGGGCATTAAAAATATTCTCATTAATAATTTGTATATATATATATATATATATATATATATATATATATATATATATATATATATATATATAAAAGAAATAATTTTTGCAACTGTCAGTTTAAAAACGCACATTTTGAATGAGTCGAAGTTATTTTGCAATTTTTCGTAATGCATCTCAAATTCTAGCTAGGTTGACAATTTTTTCACTATATTATTAATTCTCAAATTTTATTTCCACATGTTATTATACGTTTACCCTCAAATTTGTATTATTGATGACTACTTTCCATAAATTATCATCTTTGCTTAGATATAAGAGATACTTTGAAATTGATTACTACTTTTCATAAATACACATCTTTGTGTAGATGTATGAGATACTTTCAAATGTTACTGTACATACAAATGCTTATAATTGTTTTTATTACTGGTTCATTTGATACTCTTTTTCAATATATCTTAAATAGTTAAATTTTCTTCTCGCCGGAAATGCATATACTCCTATTTACATCTATAGTACTATAAATTTTTTTCCTTGTTTTGTTACCGCAAGATATGACATTTCTGTGTCTTTATATATTGTAATTGCTTTACTATTTGTATATATATATATATATATATATATATATATATATATATGTCGATGTATAATTGTTTTGTTTTGTAAATATTATTTGTATTTTTACGCTGGGTCTGGCCTAGGGAAAACTATGCTATCGAACGATTAGATCGATAGGTCGTGTGGAGAACCAAAGTGTTTAGGATCTTTGGTAGTGTTAACTCTGTCGCGTGGAGCGCGGGAAGAGGGGGAGTCTGCCTGGAGTAGCGAGTGGAGCAGGTGTGTTGTGTGACGCTCCCGCGAGTTGCCGCGCTTTCGGGGTTTGGCAGCATGTAATTGCGCTCGACTTGCTATGATAGTTTCTGACACGGTGTCACGGACGGGAAGCATTAGCTGGTGCACATCAAGAGCCCGTTTCGCCTGGTGACCGTGTCGAGAAGGAGGCGCGCCAACATCCAGCTTCTGCAACAGCGACAGCCGACAATGAGTGACTGTCGCCACCTTCTCGATCGACGGCTTCAAACCTTCAATCAACCAACAAGGAAGACTGGAAGCATGTAAAGTTTTAAAACTGTATGGCGACCTCAGCCTTTAAAACTGTTCAAATCACAAAATTACAGCAATGTAGCATGAACCTTTGTTGTTCATTGTCCCAATTGCATTACCAAGCAGGGTCCCTTCCTTTTCCGAAATGAGCCCGAGTGTCGTTGAAATTCAAACGCCAGCATCGTTCGATTTCACTGCTTTAATTTCAAAGTTCAGTTAAGGTATTCATAGCTGGCTACAATATTTAGGTTACACAAGCACAAATTAAGAGTGCGAGTTTTGTTACCATATTTTAGTTACCTGTGACTGCAGCTCAGCTTGGTACGTACTAAATTTTACTATTGTTAATTGTTCAGAATCATTTAATTCAAGTTCAAAGTTAAATCTCTTATTTCTAAATTGCGTAGATTCAAGTATCTTTTGAAATGATTGTTGAGGTAGTCCAAGACTAACCGTATTTTACTGAATTTCGAGGTGCTTCAGAAAGAAAGCTCACTATTAACTTCAGTCACTAAATTAACTTTCGATTTTCCGGTTTTATTAATTCTTTTGCTAAATTAAGTCAGAGTGTAGCGAAATTTATTACCTCTGACAAACTTTCAGTTTTCACACTACACGTGTCAACCTTCAGTTGCCACGCTTCTAGTGCTAATTATATGTGTAATAACCTTTCTTTTTTCAGTTACTATAGTAATTGTCCTTAGGACTGGCGACCGTAATTTCCCCCAAATCTCAAATATCTAATTACCGCTAGTTAATTGTTAACGTAACGGCCGCACATTTACTTTCTTTATTAACTTTACCCCTTTTCAAAATTAATTTCCACCAGTTTCATTTGCATTTTTCCTTTCATTTAGATGTAACCCTTTCCTCCCTCTTTACCGACAAATTGACTTCGGTGACGATTGCTTTTTCCCAAATTTCCATTAGGTACACGTGGTTTAATGTTTCACTGTCATTAAGGTCGATAAGTGAGGGGGAGGTTACAATGTCAAGTCCAACTGACTTAATGACGAATCAAAATTTAAAAAAACCCAGTGGCAAGTTATGAAGCATGTCATTAGAAAATCAACCAGACGAAAACACAAATAATTCAAAGTAATAAACTGATGAAAAATATTTATAAGCTAAGAAATATGTAAATAACAAATATAGTGTGTAAGAAAAATGTTTTGTAAAATTTATTTAAGTTCCTTGCATATCGATGGTGACAGTGAAGTATCCACATCAAGCTCTTTGTTGGTAGGAGACCCCGTGCACTGATATATAGGGAGCATGGCGAGAAGCGTGCGGCATTGTAAACTGCATATTGTAAGTTCGTTGTTACATTTTTAATCTGTTTATGTAAACGATCCACAAACTAAAGTTTTATAAATCTAATCATTATAAAGAGTTAAAAATTTATATTGAATCATTTCCAGAATAGATCAGTTTATCTCAGTCAACATCGTATTATTTTTCATTGAACCCAGTAACTACAAGATTTAACTTCTGTTGAGTTTTCTAAAGTTTTTAATTTAATAATGACATTGAATTTTCCACCAGTAACTTCAATGAGAAAAGCAAATGAATAATAAGCACAGTATTAGATCACATATTTTCAATCCTAATAAATGAATGCCAACCGAAATAATTATCAACAATAGATCAGAGTGAGTATATTCAGACATGCAGTCAGATGACGTTATCCAGAGGCGACCAAGTAAAATAAAAGGTAAGGAAGAAATATATGTATGTTTTCAGGTTCACTTCGTAGGCAACCACTACTAAGGGCCACGGCGTAAGTTTATGCGTTCATGTCGAAATAATCTTCTTTTGATCAGTCACATTAATATTGTTACCAATAAAGGAACAAGGCGTAAAACATTTTGTACACTAAAAATTATCAGATCAGACACGTTGTCAAAAGCAAGTACAGACAGGAAAGCTCCAAGGCACAAAAGTTGAATTCTCTTTCTGTCTTTCATTAGACGGAAAGTAAGTTAAATTATTTTATTCTTGGCGGGAAGGTTATCGTCTAAACGCGTTAAGTTCAAGCATTATTCCCTTTAGTTATTCGACGGGAAGGTTTCAAGGGATAAGAAACTTGTAAAGTGTTGGAACTGGATTGGATTTGCGATAGTGTTAGTTGTGAAATCTAGGTCCCAAGTCTGTGGCAGTTTAGGCCATTTGCGTGAGGGCTCTGGGCTACGAATTTTGGAACAGTTGTGTGCACCGAGTTTTCTGAGTGGTTAGGAGTGATAAAAAAGTGACACGGAAGAAGAGCTGACATCAAAACCACGGGTATCTAGCTAGCAGTCGCATCTTCCACGGCGATTCATCGTGCAGCGGCGGTTGCAGTACCACATCAGAGGATACGAGATCTTCAGCATCTGCTTCAACTGCCACATCGGGAGCAATGGCAGAAGGATCCAGCACGACAAAGCTAAGTACCTGCGCTGATAGCAAGATTGTGTATGATTGTGTAGTTCAATCGCCAATAATAGACGTCGCTAATGTTAAGCAGTCGGCCAGTTCGTGTGGGTCCGAAAATACTAGCGAGCCGCTTAGCCCGAAGTGGGAGTGGGAGAGCGTGATCGGGGTGAATTTAGTAAGGCAAGTAGTCCGGAATCAAGCAAGGGAGATGAATTTGTGGGAGACATGATGTCGCAATTAATGCAAATAAGAGGATTGGGATCCAAAAATGATTCTGTTGAAACTGATATGGTTGACGTAAATTTAAAAGCTGATTCTGTTAAAACCGATATGATTAATGTAAATTTAAAAACTGATACGGTTCTATTCCAAATAGCTTCGGTTGTGAAAGACGAAGTACGTAAAATGGCTAGTGGAGTCGAGGAATTGGCAGACGGAAAATTTGAAACAATTCGGGATGAAATGTGCAAAATTTCCGATGAAAAAAATTGATTCATATGGCTCTGAGCACTATGGGACTTAACGGCTATGGTCATCAGTCCCCTAGAACTTAGAACTACTTAAACCTAACTAACCTAAGGACATCACACAACGCACAGTCATCACGAGGCAGAGAAAATCCCTGACCCCGCCGGGAATCGAACCCGGAAACCTGGGCGCGGGAAGCGAGAACGCTACCGCACGACCACGAGCTGCGGACAAATTTCCGATGAAGCTGGGAAAGTTTAGTCTAAGGTAGATCAAGCGGAGAAAAAATTCAGTGATAGTGTGGAGAAGTTGCAGGCAGATCTGGGAGGCAACGTAAGAAATTGTATGAGTAGGTTAAGATTCTCTAATGGCTGACACGACAGAGGGTACCAGCAACTTATCCGTTCGAATAGGTAAAGAGAGAAAGAAGTAGATAAAATAAAGTAAAAAGTAGAATCTGGCACTCAAACTGAAAACTGTGAAGTTAAAAAGCAAATCAATGAAATAAAAATCGAACTGAATTCCTTAGCTGCACATCGAACCTCTGGAGTGATCAGTGTTCCATGGATGAACTCGGGATCGGTCAAATGTTTTGCAGACGACGGGAAATATCACGCAGTAAATTTTCTAGCAGCATGCAGCTATGGTTTTATTAAGGGAATGTCCAACTAGGCGGAAATAAAGTTCGTGAAAAGACATTTGGAAGGTGAGCCGCAGTCTTGGTCAAATATACACAGTGATACGTTCACTACCTACGAAATATTTGAAAGCAGTTTCCTGGACAAGTTCTGGAGTGAAGCGAAGCAAACGCGACTCCAAAATGAGTTTCTGAACGGGCCAACATTTAAATACGGGAACGGGTCGATGCAAGAATTTTGCTAACGGGAACTTGCAAGATTAATGCATCTGAAACGTCCATTGGGAGTGCTGAAATTACGACGTTTAAATCGCGGTTACCGGAAAATTTGCAGTGAAATCTAGTGCACTGTCTTAGCAACTCAATGGACAAATTTTTGGACTATGTAGAAAAATCGGCGTTGAAATTTAAACCACAAAGTAAGCAGACAAATAGTTGTCAGAGTGGAAATCATAACTACAGTCCGAGTAACTACTATGAAAGACATCTGGGAAGTTATCAATGGAACGCAAACGGCAGTTTTGATAAGGGAAATGGTAACAGGAACACATCCGATGATAAACAATGATAAATTTCAAAGGGGTAATGGGAATGGATACTTTAATGACAGCTACCAAGAACATAGATTTGAGGGACCGGCACCTGCCGAAATGAACCAGCGTAATGGGAGATCGGGAAACTAAGTTTCGCATCATCTCAGATCCGAGATGGCAAAATAAACCGGCGATGAATAGGACGCGAGTGAACGGAAATGTGATAGATGTTAATAAATCTGCAGAAAGGCCTCAGAATATTGAAATTAAAGTAGTAATAGGTGAGAATCAAGTAAGTAAATTTTCAAATCAGATCGTACTTAAAAGGCGTAATCAAAAGGTAATGAAAGATAACGATAATGGCGATAACGACGATTTGTATGAATGTGAGACGAAAGAGTGTGTGAATGTTAATGCAATGAAAGATTCTATGTGTCAAAAGGAGGCTGAAGTAGAGCTGAATTTGGTGGAGTTAGATGGTACATAAATATTTTGAAGAGGTACTAACCAGTGGTAACGATTATAACGATCAAGGTGATGATGCTTCAGGTGATACTGAAAGTTGTTGAGGACCTTAATAAGGGCGGCATAGCATTAGTCTCGTCAGCCGTTGATGAATTTGTGTGTGTGTCGCCGGATATTGGAGAATTATTTTTGAAGGAAGGTTATAATGATATTTTATTTTCTGAAGTTACGAAAGTAGAAGCTGCTGGCATTGATACTTCAGAGAAAGGAATATATGCGTATTTTTCTACTAATGGAGGTGAACCCGAAATTATGGATGGATCTGTCGATTTCGAATGTTAGTTTGAGAATGAATGTGGATCTGAATTTGATGCGCTATCTGAAATTAATGTGGCGCAGGAGCGTGTAGGAGAGGAAACGCTATTATGTTCAGGTTTCAATCAAAACGCAGGGGAATTTAATGGTACTATCGAGTCTGAAATTGCGCAACGATGTAGCTATAATATATGAGATGCAACGGCAGATGATGTTGAAACTATGAACGGTTCTTATATTGGTGGTTTGTCGACAGAGGTGAATGAGATTTTATGTAGCTAGTTGTACGATGTACCAGTGGCTGCTGAAAGTACTGTTTGTGAAGGTGTATGTAATGACTTGGAAGTAAAAAGTAATGCTTTATTTCACGAGAATTAAGTTGTATATACTAATCTCGATAATTTTAAGGGATAACAGAGTGAGTTCGATTTTAATATAGAAAGTTATATTTGGACAGAATGGTATCTGAAGGAGGAATGTGATTTTAATGTAACTGATTGGCGATGGTATGGTAGAACATTATGATCGTTATTGCCTCATTTGGGGACTCAAGAAAAGTTTAAGATAGCGAGAGGTGTAGAAGGGGAAAAAATGAAATGGAGGCGAAAGACACATTTAATGAATTATTTTGGGACGAGTGATAAATTGAGAGTTGGATCGAACAGGATATGTGTACTCTAGAGATGAAAGAGAAGGGGAAAGTAGGTTAAGATACAGGGTGTTTCAAAAATGACCGGTATATTTGAAACGGCAATAAAAACTAAACGAGCAGCGAAAGAAATACACCGTTTGCTGCAATATGCTTGGGACAACAGTACATTTTCAGGCAGACAAACTTTCGAAATTACGGTAGTTACAATTTTCAACAACAGATAGCGCTGCAAGTGATGTGAAAGATATAGAAGACAACGCAGTCTGTGGGTGCGCCATTCTGTACGTCGTCTTTCTGCTTTAAGAGTGTGCTCTTCACAACGTGCAAGTGTGCTGTAGACAATATGGTTTATTCCTTAGAACAGAGGATTTTTCTGATGTTGGAATTCCACCACCTAGAACACAGTGTTGTTGCAACAAGACGAAGTTTTCAACGGAGGTTTAATGTAACCAAAGGTCCGAAAAGCGATACAATAAAGGATCTGTTTGAAAAATTTCAACGGACTGGGAACGTTACGGATGAACGTGCTGGAAAGGCAGGGCGACCGCGTACGGCCACCACAGAGGGCAACGCGCAGTTAGTGCAGCAGGTGATCCAACAGCGGCCTCGGGTTTCCGTTCGCCGTGTTGCAGCTGCGGTCCAAATGACGCCAACGTCCACGTATCGTCTCATGCGCCAGAGTTTACACCTCTATCCATACAAAATTCAAACGCGGCAACCCCTCAGCGCCGCTACCATTGCTGCACGAGAGACATTCGCTAACGATATAGTGTACAGGATTGATGACGGCGATATGCATGTGGGCAGCATTTGGTTTACTGACGAAGCTTATTTTTACTTGGACGGCTTCGTCAATAAACAGAACTGGCGCATATGGGGAACCGAAAAGCCCCATGTTGCAGTCCCATCGTCCCTGCATCCTCAAAAAGTACTGGTCTGGGCCGCCATTTCTTCCAAAGGAATCATTGGCCCATTTTTCAGATCCGAAACGATTACTGCATCACGCTATCTGGACATTCTTTGTGAATTTGTGGCGGTACAAACTGCCTTAGACGACACTGCGAACACCTCGTGGTTTATGCAAGATGGTGCCCGGCCACATCGCACGGCCGACGTCTTTAATTTACTGAATGAATATTTCGATGATCGTGTGATTGCTTTGGGCTATGCGAAACATACAGGAGGCGGCGTGGATTGGCCTCCCTATTCGCCAGACACGAACCCCTGTGACTTCTTTCTGTGGGGCACTTGAAAGACCAGGTGTACCGCCAGAATCCATAAACAATTGAACAGCTGAAGCAGTACATCTCATCTGCATGTGAAGCCATTCCGCCAGACACGTTGTCAAAGGTTTCGGGTAATTTCATTCAGAGACTACGCCATATTATTGCTACGCATGGTGGATATGTGGAAAATATCGTACTATAGAGTTTCCCAGACCGCAGCGCCATCTGTTGTTGAAAATTGTAACTTCTGTAATTTCGAAAGTTTGTCTGCCTGAAAATGTACTGTTGTCCCAAGCATATTGCAACAAACGGTGTATTTCTATCGCTGCTCGTTTAGTTTTTATTGCCGTTTCAAATATACCGGTCATTTTTGAGACACCCTGTATAAGTGTAGCTGTGTTTAGATTGTAAGATTATTTGGTGGGGTGAATGTCAACGCTTTACTCCAGTATTTATTGTATCTCGTTTGATGTTTCGTCGCATAAGCATTTTTTTGTGGCACAAGGTCCGTGCAATTATAAAGAGATAGCTTATACGCACATCTTGGTGTGAGGAGGTCAGATAACTCAATTACTGAGAAGTTTAAGAAGGCAAGAGGTTGTTGCGGAGTCGGTGTGTCGCACCCAGATAGCAGAGATGAATCCGGGACCCACAGCGACGTATTTTGTCAAGAGGGCGAGCAAGTTCGAGAACCTCGAGGGGCAGTGCAGAGTGATACAGCGGTATTTGGTGACATTCGTTTATTCAGATAATTTGCAGTACTGGAGGGGTGAAGCGTAGTGTCGGGGTGAGCCCCGCGAGACCAGCCGGCTCCCCAGACGCCGCTGCTGCCGCCCCGCTGCAAGACGGCCGCCCTCTCCCGGTCGTCGCCCGCCGATGGACTGCCACTTTGGGCTGTACTGCACTGCTGCCCGCGATTGCGGAGACTGCTACATTCCCTGGTCCCTACCGGCCACAGACCCGTTTCGCCTGCTCTGTCCAACCGTGGGATGAAGGTGGGTGTACTGGTCACCCGTGGCATTCGGGCTGCCGCTGCTCCCAGGACTGGATCGGGCTCTGGATACTGTGCCGCAACCTGCCGCTAGCTGTGCTTGCCGGATAGCAAGACGTGCCACCATCTCTGCAGCTGTTGCAGCGCTGCTGCGCCTCCCGCAGCGTACGCTTCGCCCGGACCCCCGTATGTAAGGTGCGAAGCGAACGTGGCCCGTAGACTCGAGTGGAACCCAGCCCCTCCTGCACCTGCTGCAGACCGCTGTCACTGTCCTCTTTCAGGCAGACCGTGTCGTCTCCAAATTCCTTTCTGCCATTCCGTCCCGCCCGGTGTTGTGTCCCCGGAGGTGGAATGTAGCCCGAACGAGCACATAGAAAACAGAATACAAGTTTATGCTGAATACTTACATTGCTGCCAGACTGGTCCCTATAAGCGAAGACGAGCACAGGTCCATCCCGTCTCTCGACTGACCTGGCACACTCTAACCCAATATCAGTTTTTCCCTCGCTTCTAACGTAGTGTCAACGAGAGACAGAAACTATGGTATAGATAAATTCCCACACGTCAGCTACTTACAAATGGCCACTCTCGGCTCTGGCGTAGTTCTCTGCCTCATACATCGCAATAACTTAAAGCAACACTGCGGTTTTCTGCCTCGTTGTTGCTCTACTCAAAACAAATTGTGCGTGCAATACTGCCGTCGCAGCTCCGTGTCCGCTAGTGCCATGTTTACCTGGCCTGGCCCGCTGGCTGTTGACTGTATCCACACTCTGCCAGCTGCCCCAGATTTCATCGCCTAACCGTGCCTTCATTGAGTTTTGACAAAATTTCCCTTTCCTTCGACTAGTACTAATACTAGCGCAGCACACCTCTCTCCTTACAACAAGATTCGGTCCGAATCGAGATATAACAGATGTGGTCTGTGGCTGCGTAAACATACCTTGTTCACGAAACTTACATTCTATACACTAAAACTTAACGAGAACATCAAAACACTAACTGTACAACGGTACATTCTTTACCCTGGTTACCCATGCCATAGGCTACTGATGTGTTTGCACCTCCTCTACTCGAGCACGTTTCCACATTCTCCACAATGCTCTACTGAAGGAAAATAGAAAAACAGCACACCCTGTGGCTGAAATACTCACTGTCATTATTCTGTCGCTCCGATGCTGTTGCAGCTTTCGAATGTGTTCCAATACTTTATTAACCGTGATGTATCCTTCCTGTACATTAATAAAGGAATGCAACGTTTCCAAAAACTCTGTGTTTAATCTGGAGTTTAAATATGTCAGATTCTGCACTGGTAATATCTCTAGAACCCCTTCCGGATAAAACAACGTTCCATGTGATAAAGCTAAAGCTTTTTCACCCGTACGTGTTGCTGGAAGGCGGAAATCCTCCCTCACAATCTCACAAACCATACCATTTATAATTGTTCAATTTTCCCATAGTTGCAACTTCCTTATTTTATCCGCTCTCTTATCGATATAACAAGTGACCATCACCAATATCGCCGTAAATACCGAATATAACCAATGGCTCCCTACCTTCTGGAAGTGGGAATGTGTCGCTAACATCTCTTTCTCACTACCTGAGCCATTCGTAATCCCCAGGAACAATTCAAACTTCGCATGCACTACTATCCGTAAAAACTGGTCGATTAGGGCAAATCATCACTCGTCCCTGCGTACAATTCTCCAACTCTGACAATGGTAGTACTCCGTGAGTTTCTCTGTTCGCTGAAATAAAAAGTACGTCTCGCGTCGTGATCTGCACCCATTGAGAGATCTCCTTCCATTTCACTGGGTATGGATGAATAGTGTAACACTCATAACGTGAGTCAACTCCGGATACCGGACAATTGACATCGATGTAAACTCGCACCGCATCCGTCCTCAGCTGTACCAACGACAAATGAAAGAATATTGACATAGTGGCCTGTTACTTCCACTACATGCTCTACATCTGGTGGGAATTGCTTCTTTGCTAATTGTAATCCTCTAAAAAGATCGTCTGGCGAGATTAACACTGGACTAAGATGCCCGTTTACCACATGATATACTGCTTCCTGTAACATCGTAACTTCTGTACGTGTGTCACTTAATCGGTCGGCTAATGCCCTGAGCAACCTGGCAATAGCCAACTTACCATCCAATATGTTTAATTGTTTCTGCAGCATCTCCAAATCGCTATTTATTACTTCCCGTGTCTCTCCCGCGTATCGAGTCAACTCTTAGGCTAAGGTTCGTACGAGCTTGGGGTTATTCTCGTTTCTAGGCTTGACAAGCATGTTGCGTGCCACTCTACGGTTCCTCTAACCTCACTGATCACTTGTTCCACCTGCATTACTGATTGATTCAGTGCCCAGACATCATCGTCATCCGCTGTACTGAACACTGTTTTCAATATCTTTCCCCCTCCATTTATCCAACACCTCTTGCGCCTTGTTACCACCTGTGGCGTACTCTCCCCTAAACGAGACAATTGCTCCCTACGTTTACTATAAGCCAACTGTAATTCTTGATACTCCCCTTGTACTTGTATTAATATGTGATTCCTTTCCCCCACGGTATACAATTTCGAGAATCAGTCCTGTAATTTTCGTATTTCATTCCTGATCTTCCATACTTCTATTGCTGTCCTTAGCGACAACTTATGATTTGTTACTAATATATCTTGCTGCCGTGAATACAGTACCCCTGACTGCAAGGTCTGGATCATTAAGTTTCCTTTAATTTACATCTATGGTCACAAACTGTTAACAAAAAGTTTGTGACCATAGACGTAAGTTAAAGGAAGCTTATTATATATACAGGTCACTGTTTTATTCGCGACAGTATCGCAGCTTGTGGAATCTGGATCATTATCCACAGATGTCCGACTCCACTGCTGTGACCACAGATCATCATCCCCATGGCTATCATTCTGCACGTCCACATATGTTCTGACCCTGCGAAGAAAATTAACGATACATGCCTGTACCACCCCTTTTCCACTACCAATTACTGCAACATCATACGACATCCTCAAAAATTCCCGTTAGTTCACTCTGCCAATAAAAAAAAGTCTCTCCATAAAATGACAAAAAACCTAGAAAAACTCAACTATTATCGGACCCACCAAAACGCTAGAAAAAGAGAGAAAAAAAACCACACACACAAAAAACGCAAATTATCCCTTGATACAAAAACACAAAATGTAAACATGCCATAAATATTATACATACAGTAATTTACTCCCTCCGTGACCGTAATGTGTACGGAATGTTATGCGTCCGCTGTTGTTCTTCCGCCGAGACCGTCTTCCTCCGCTTGCTTTGCCTAGCATCTGCAGTCGGGTCACTTCCTTGTAACTGAGGCAATCCGTCCACCATTCCCTTAAAAGGCTTTACCCTACTCACGTTGATAATGGATGTTTTTGTAGGCAGCTGCACTTGAGCATTCACAGGCGAAGTCATCTTCACGACCTGGTATGGTCCGTGGTACTTCGTAGAATGTTTTCGTCTTTCCCTTAGGTGTATATGGATTCGTGATTAATACCCGTTGACCTACCCTGGACTGTGGTAAAGGTCCCAACCACCTATTCGGTTCTTCCTGTCTCTCTAATGCTTTCGTACTGGCCTTCTGTACCCTCTTCCAGACATCCTGTATTGTCCGTGAAAATTCTCTCACTGCATGCCCTTTCGCTCGCGATTTCGGACATAGAACGTCAAATGGCGATGGCATCTTTCTTCCATAGACCACCTCGAACGGTGACATTCCGACCCTTGAATGTATTTTAGTGTTATAACTCGATACCACATATGTAAGACAAACGTCCCAGTTATCATGGTTTCCATTCAAATAATTACTTACCATTTTCGAAATTGTCCAATGTACTATCTCCATTCTCCCATTCGCCTGCAGATGAAATGTACTGGTCTGTAATTTTTTAATTCTCAATAGACGACACAACTGTGACATTAATTCGGACATGAAGTTCGTTCCCTGATCTATAATTATACTATCAGGCACCCCAAACTTCAGTAACCAGTTATTGACTAAAGCTTGTGCTACCATACTTGCCTCTTTGTCTGGTATTGCGACCATGGCGAGAAACCGGGAAAAGTGATCAATTATAGCTAAAATGTAACGATTCCCTGCCGGTGTTTTGTTGAACGACCCGCAAATATCGAGCCCGATAAACTCGAGCGATTTCGAAGCCTTTGGTAATCATTGGAATGGAATTCTTGCATGCACCACATTCCCTTGCTGTGCACACGGCACGCAATTTGCTATGTATTGTTCCACATCCCTTCTCTGAGTGCGCCACCAAATTCGTTCTGCTACTCGCCTTTCTGTTACTCGACGACCACCATGCCTCAAAAGCACATGAACATGGCCCTGCTTTAAGACTTCCTCTCTCAAACTCTTTGTACCACTACCCGTGGTCCGCACCTGGTAACTCTACACAACAAATTTCCCTCCACAATGAAATGTGGTTGAGTTCTAAACTGTGGCACTCCTCATCCTCTGCTTGTGCCCTTTGCCATTCCGCGACACTCTTACCCAGTACTTCCAATGTATCTAATTTGCGACTTAATTCATCTGCATTCCCGTGTTTCTTCCCTGGATTATGAATTACTTCAAAGTCAAATTCACTTAATTTTAGAACCCATCTGTTAACCGACTAGAAGGATCCTTGAGTCCCAGTAACCATCTCATCGCTGCATGATCCGTCATGGCCTTAAACTTCCTACCATAAAGGGAACAATGAAAATACATTACTACACATCATACAGCCAACACCTCCTTTTCCGTTGTGGAATAATTAAGCTCTGCCCTATTTAACTGTCTAGAAGCATACGCCACCGGATGCTCCTGTCCATTCACCATTTTCCCCAAAACATATCCTACTGCGCCATTTGAAGCGTCACGTGATAAGATGAAGTCTTCTTCAAAATTCGGAAACACCAATACCGGACCAGAAACACACCTCATCTTTAATTTATCGAAAACTTCCTGACATTCCTCCGTCCACTGAAATTTAACCCCTTTCTTTAAAAGCTTTGTTAACGGCTCGGATATTTTCTAACATTCTGCGTGGTGTCTGTTTGTTCTATATCGTGTCTCCCTACCACTTTCGCGCAACGACGCTCTGAGCGTGTTTTTTAGGGAATTGACTAGTTTGAACCTGGGACCTGTTGCAGGTAAGGAGACGTCAGACCACACATGACATGTAGAGTTCAGAAAAGTTCAGTGAGACTAGCGATGATATAACCAAACACTTAATAATTTCAGCGTCAGCTCCACTGCACTCCCTGTAAAAGAATCTTAATACTAACTAAATTTAGTGGAAGGGGTTCAAGGCTTTCCTATTTTTAGTTAGCTGGTAAAATAACGTCGAAAAAGCAGTTAAGTTTACCGTTGGAAATTTTATTCTACTCACAAAACACTGTTTATAAATTGCACTATTGATAAAAGGAAATGTTTTAATACAGGATGGTAAAAACCAACTGCGTTCAACAAAAATGTGAACGAATATTCCCTGAATGGGTTTCCAAGTCCTACAATGGATCGAAGGATGACCTATGCCATATCACATCTATAATCTAGGTTTACATTAAGTTTCATAAAAGAGAAAACTATCAAAACGGTCTACAGTGACCCTCAATTATCTTTAATTACTTATCTAACTTGTCGTAAATTACAGTGGCTGATGTGGCTTCTCAATAATTATATAACAGAAAAATCATCGCGTTTCATATTTTTACTTCAAGTGCCAAATGTGAACGCCATGAGCTTTAATTGACGATCGACATTAGTATTACGCAAAAAGGGGTGTAACAGATGGGACTTCTGCAGTTCTGAGTGCAGCCTTATGCGCTGTTATGCGGCATCGCGTGCGTTCATTACCTTGTCGGTGTTCGTCAGGGGTCGACGGGCAGCACAGCTCCGTCCAGCTCGCCCTCTCGGAAGCAACTCCTCTCCTAACTTCTCCTTACTACAATTTACCGAAGCTGGTTTAAAAAAAAACTATCTGGCTGTGTTTTCATCTGACCAATCAGGGTCTCAATGTTAACCTTCAGCTCCGCCTACAAAAATCCTGTCTATCCAATGAGAAACGTTATACTTTTCGTGGTGGGGCACTGTTTTTAAGGTTTGCAACGTAACAGAGACGCGAAAAAGTCTCACGCTAAAACTTGCAGCTGGTGTGGTCCTTTAGTGTCATCGTAAGATCTATACTGTTCTTCTGGAGGGCTCTATCTTTTAACATGGGCTGGGGGGTGGTCTTAACGAAACAGAGACGCGAAAAAGTCTCACGCTAAAACTTGCGGGTGGTGTAGCCCTTTTTGTGTTATCGTAAGATCTATACTGTTCTTCTGGAGGGCTCTAGCTTTTAACATTGGCTGGGGGGTGGTCCTGACGTAACAGAGACGTGAAAAAGTCTCACGCTAAAACTTGCGGGTGGTGTGGTCCTAGCGGCTAGCTGGCGACGTGGGTGTCCGTCTGTCCCTTGTCGTAGGGCCTTCCAGCTTAACACGGTTCTGCTCTCGGCTTCTGTTCTCGTTTCTCCCCTCGGAACTGCGTCTGTCTCACGGTGGGAAGGTATGACATGGATTTAGGCTTTCTTGTGTTAGTTTGTGGTATTCCATTTGCTCACTCGTTACTCGTATTACTTTTGTTAATTTAATGTCACGATTTATACGGAGCTATATGACATATTACTGGATTTGCTTATCATATCAGGTTTTTCATGGAAGGTGTTGGTTTTGCGTGACACCTTACAATTTTAGCAAAATCGTTTACAGATTTACGATAATATAACCCAATATATGATTGTAATGGCTTCGTTGTACGTGGTGTCAGAAAATTTTGAACTGCCTCTGTTAATCGAGGATCGGTTTGAACCCCTTGTTTACTGATTACATGACCTAAATATTTGACTTGCGTCTGCGCAAAATTATATTTTTGTAAACTTAAAGTTAACCGAGCCGACTGCAATCTTCTAAAGACTTCTCTTAAATGCGATACGTGTTATGATATATCCTTCGAAAATACTTCAATGTCATCTAAGTAAACCATACACGGTTTTGGTTTCAATCCCCTTAAAATCCCATCTAATAATCCCTGAAAAGTTGCCGATGCATTCTTCAACCCGAACGGCATACGTTTATAGTGATAGTGTCCCCCAGGAACATTAAAAGATGTCTTTGCCCTATCCTCTGGCGCCACTTCCAACTAATCTTATCCACTCCGTAAATCCATCGTCGTAAAATACTTACATTGTCCCAGATTGTCCAATGTGTCCGTGATATTCGGAATCGGTTATGCGTCTGAAATGGTTTCCTCATTCAGAAGCCTATAATCACAACAAAACCTATATTTCCTTGTACCATCCACCAACTTCTTAGGTACGAGAACTACATTGCTTGGATATGGACTATCGCTACGCTCTATGATTCCATCCCGTAGTTGTTGTTCTATAAACTCCTGTAGTAAGGGTTGCATAGGATGGGCTATCCTATATGGTTTCTAAACACTGGTATATCATCCCCTTTTCGTATGTGATGCTTCAAAATCGGTGTTGCCAGTAACCTAACCTCTGTTCCTAATAAATCGCTAAATGTCAATAACAATTCCTCCAACACGACCGTGTCGTCTCGCTGAAAATGTAATTTTCCCCTTAATCACACTGCATCGACGTTTTGCATATGGCTCGCCTCTAAATCCTCCGTATAGAGGTCATCTTCATCAAAAAACCCCAACGTGGACAATAACAACGCATTCGAAAGCTGAAGTCCGTTCTGCTGAAATTCTCTCTACTTACAGGAACCCTATTATCTCCTTCCACATAATTTGCGTGAGCTAAACTCCTCCGCACAGAACAGTGCGCATTATCCAACTCCTCGTTACTAGAAAGTGGCTCCACCATGTACAACGTCTCCTTTGATAAGTCTGTATTTATCGGAACCCAAACTACCTTCCCTGTACTTGCCGGTATGTTTTACAACATATACATCCATAGTCCTCAAGCCACCTGACGGTGAGCGGCGGAAGGTACCTTGAGTACCTCTATCGCTTCTCCCTTCTATTCCAGTCTCATATTGTTCGTGGAAAGAAAGATTGTCGGTATGTCTCTGATTTTATTCTCATGGTCTCTTCGCGAGATATACGTAGGAGGGAGTAATATACTGTTTGACTCCTCGGTGAAGGTATGTCCTCGAAACTTCAACAAAAGCCCGTACCGAGCTACTGTGCGTCTCTCTTGGAGAGTCTTCCACTGGAGTTTATCTATCATCTCCGTAACGCTTTCGCGATTACTAAATGATCCTGTAACGAAGCGCGCTGCTCTCCGTTGGATCTTCTCTATCTCTTCTATCAACCCTATCTGGCACGGATCCTACACCGGTGAGCAGTATTCAAGCAGTGGGCGAACAAGCGTACTGTAACCTACTTCTTTTGTTTTCGGATTGCATTTCCTTAGGATTCTTCCAATGAATCTCAGTCTGGCATCTGCTTTAGCGCCGATCAACTTCATATGATCATTCCATTTTAAATCACTCCTAATCCGTACTCCCAGATAATTTATGGAATTAACTGCTTCCAGTTGCTGACCTGCTAAATTGTAGCTAAATGATATGGGAACTTTCTTTCTATGTATTCGCAGCATATTACACTTGTCTACATTGAGATTCAATTGCCATTCCCTGCACCATGCGTCAATTCGCTGCAGATCCTCCTGCATTTCAGTACAATTTTCCACTGTTACAACCTCTCGATATACCACAGAATAATCCACAAAAAACCTCAGTGAACTCTCGATGTTATCCATAAGGTCATTTATATATATTGTGAATAGCAACGGTCCTAAGACACTCCCCTGCGGGACACCTGAAGTCACTCATACTTCGGAAGACTTCTCTCCAGTGAGGATGATATGCTGCGTTCTGTTATCTAGGAACTCTTCAATTCAATCACACAATTGGTCTGATAGTCCATATGCTCTTACATTGTTCATTAAACGACTGTGGGGAACTGTATTAAACGCCTTGCGGAAGTCAAGAAACACGGCATCTACCTGGGAACCATTGTCTATGGCCCTCTGAGTCTCGTGGACGAATAGCACGAGCTGTGTTTCACACGATCGTCTTTTTCGAAACCCATGCTGATTCCTACAGAGTAGATTTCCAGTCTCCAGAAAAGTCACTCTACTCGAACATTATACATGTTCGAACTGATCGACGTTAGAGATATAGGTCTATAGTTCTGCACATCTGTTCGACGTCCCTTCTTGAAAACCGGTATGACCCGCGCCCTTCCCCAATCTTTTGTAACGCTATGCTCTTCTAGAGACCTACGGTACACCGCTACAAGAAGGGTGGCAAGTTCCTTCGCGTAGTCGGTGTAAAATCGAACTGGTATCCCATCAGGTCCAGCGGTCTTTTCTCTTTTCAGAGATTTTAATTGTTTTTGTACATCGCTTCGTGTAATTTTTGTTTGTCTGCAAGGCTTTGGCTATGATTATGTTTGCTGTGAAGTTCCCTTTGCTTCCGTAGCAGATTTGTATCTCGGTTCTTGTACAACGGTGGCTCTTTTCCATCTCTTACGATCTTCCTTGGCACGTACTCATCTAATGCATGTTGTACGATGGTTCTGAACTTTGTCCACTGATCCTCAAGTACTCTCAGATCCGCTTTTTGTCAATTTTGCTAAACAGAAAAATCTTCCTACCTTTTTTAATAATTCTATTTACGGCTGAAATCACCGATGCTGCAACTGCTTAATGATAGCTAATTCTCTGTTCTGCGTTAACTGTTTCTAATAGTTCGTTTCAGTTTGTCACCAGTAGGTCTAATATGTTATCGCCACGAGTCGGTTCTCTGTTTAACTGCCCAAAGTAGTTTTCAGATAATGCACTAAAAAAAATTTCATTCGATTTTTTGTCCCTGCCACCCGGAATAAACGTGTGAGTTTCCCAGTCAATATCTGGTAAATTAAAATCTCCACCTAAAACATGGTCAGGAAATCTGCTCGGAATATTTTCCAAATTTTCTTTCAGGTGTTCTGCCACAACAGCTATAGAGACGTCCAATTACCATGTTTGAGCCTGCTTTAACCGTGACCTTAACCGAAATTATTTCACATTTCGGATCTCCGTCAATTTCCGTCAATTTCCTCGCATTTTATATGCCAATAAGCACGCGTCCCCCTTCACTGTCCAGCCTGTCTCAGCGGTATACAATCCAATCTGATTTAAGAAGTTCATTACTGTTTACATCTGGTTTCAGCCAACTTTCCATCCCGAGAACTATGTGGCCATTGTGACCATTTATTAACGAGAGCAGACGTTCCTGCAGTTTACTATTACCACATTAATACTGTGTTGTCATTCCCTGTTGCGTTTTGCATACTGCTACCTTGTCGCTTCTCAGGAGGTGTCTTGTCGGGCCTAGGATGGGAATTCTCTAACATAAAAAACCCACATATGCACTCCACACGTACTCCGCCACTCTTGTAGCCGCTGCCTGCGTGTAGTGCACGCTTGACCTATTCAAGGGTGGGCGGGGGGGGGGGGTGGGGGGGAGGGGTGGCCGTGGTGGCCGAACGGTTCTAGGCGCATCAGTCCAGAACCGCGCGACTGCTATGGTCGCAGGTTCGAATCCTGCCATGGGCATGGATGTGTGTGATGTCCTTAGGTTAGTTAGGTTTAAGTAGTTCTAAGTTCTAGGGGACTGGTGACCTCCCATAATGCTGAGAGCCATTTGAACCACATTCAGGGGGTCCCTACATTTCACCACCCAATAGCGGAGGTCGAGAAATTCGCATCCCAGTTCTCCGCAGAATCGTCTGACCCTCTGGTTTAAGCCAGTAATGGGACAACATTCGTACGGGCACACTCTGACTGTTGCCAAATTTATTCAAGATGGCGGCGATGCTGGCATCCAAGATGACAGCTTGTAGACTTGGCAACAGTGCATGACGTCATCCAAGGTGGCAGATTTTGGCGGCAAAATAGGCCAATTGCCCTACCTCCACCAACCTAACACCCAGAAAAATGGCGGGAGATTTGAATTTTGGCGGGTAAATACGTCAATTGGCTTATGTCAAGTAACCTAACCCTCCAGAAGAAATTTACGCGAAATTCAAATTTCAACAGGATAGTGTGTGCAAAACCATACTTGTCTTTATTATTATTCATTATCATTCATTATCGAGAAAGAAAACTGGCGTTCTACAGATCGGAGTGTGGAATGTCAGATCACTTAATCGGGCAAGTAGGTTAGAAAATTTAAAAATGGAAATGGATAGGTTAAAGTTAGATATAGTGGGAATTAGTGAAGTTCGGTGGCAGGAGGAACAAGACTTCTGGTCAGGTGACTAGAGGGTTATAAACACAAAATCAAATAGGGGTAATGCAGGAGTAGGTTTAATAAAGAATAGGAAAATAGGAATGCGGGTAAGCTACTACAAACAGCATAGTGAACGCATTATTGTGCCTAAGATAGATACGAAGCCCACAACTACTACAGAAGTACAAGTTTATATGCCAACTAGCTCTGCAGATGACGAAGAAATTAAAGAAATGTATGATGAAATAAATGAAATTATTCAGATAGTGAAGGGTGACGAAAATTTAATAGTCATGGGTGACTGGAATTCGGTAGTAGGAAAAGGGAGAGAGGAAACGTAGTAGGTGAATATGGATTGGGGATAAGAAATGAAAGAGGAAGCTGCCTGGTAGAATTTTGCACAGAGCACAACTTAATCATAGCTAACACTTGTTTTAAGAATCATGAAAGACGGTTGTATACATGGAAGAACCCTGGAGATACTAAAAGTTATCAGATAGATTATATAATGGTAAGACAGAGATTTGGGAACCAGGTTTTAAATTGTAAGACATTTCCAGGGGCAGATGTGGACTCTGATCACCATCTATTGGTTATGACCTGTAGATTAAAACTGAAGAAACTGCAAAAAGGTGGGAATTAAAGGAGATAGGACCTGGATAAACTGAAAGAACCAGAGGTTGTACAAAGTTTCAGGGAGAGCATAAGGGAACAATTGACAGGAATGGGGGAATGAAATACAGTAGAAGAAGAATGGGTAGCTTTGAGGGATGAAGTAGTGAAGGCAGAAGAGGGTCAAGTAGGTAAAAGGACGAGGGCTACTATAAATCCTTGGGTAACAGAAGAAATATTGAATTTAATTCATGAAAGGAAAAAATATAAAAATGCAGTAAATGAAGCAGGCAAAAAGGAATACAAACGTATCAAAAATGAGATCGACAGCAAATGCAAAATGGCTAAGCAGGGATGGCTAGAGGACAAATGTAAGGATGTAGAGGCTTATCTCACTAGGGGTAAGATAGATACTGCCTATAGGAAAATTAAAGAGACCTTTGGAGATAAGAGAACCACTTGTATGAACATCAAGAGCTCAGATGGAAACCCAGTTCTAAGCAAAGAAGGGAAAGCAGAAAGGTGGAAGGAGTATATAGAGGGTCTATACAAGGGCGATGTACTTGAGGACAATATTATGGATATGGAAGAGGATGTAGAAGAAGATGAAATGGGAGATACGATACTGCGTGAAGAGTTTGACAGAGCACTGAAAGACCTAAGTCGAAACAAGGCCCCCGTAGTTGTTAACATTCCATTGGAACTACTGACCGCCTTGGGAGAGCCAGTCCTGACAAAACTCTACCATCTGGTGAGCAAGATGTATGAAACAGGCGAAATACCCTCAGACTTCAAGAAGAATACAATAATTCCAATCCCAAAGAAAGCAGGTGTTGACAGATGTGAAATTTACCGAACAATCAGTTTAATAAGCCACAGCTGCAAAATGCTAACACGAATTCTTTACAGACGAATGGAAAAACTAGTAGAAGCCGACCTCGGGGAAGATCAGTTCGGATTCCGTAGAAATATTGGAACACGTGAGGCGATACTGACCTTACGACTTATCTTAGAGGAGAGATTAAGGAAAGGCAAACCTACGTTTATAGCATTTGTAGACTTAGAGAAAGCTTTTGACAATGTTGACTGGAATACTCTCTTTAAAATTCTAGAGACGGCAGGGGTAAAATACAGGGAGCGAAAGGCTATTTTACAATTTGTACAGAAACCAGGTGGCAGTTATAAGAGTCGAGGGACATGCAATGGAAGCAGTTGTTGGGAAGGGAGTGAGACAGGGTTGTAGCCTCTCCCCGATGTTATTCAATCTGAATATTGAGCAAGCAGTAAAGGAAACAACAGAAAAATTCGGAGTAGGTAGTAAAATCCATGGAGAAGATACAAAAACTTTGAGGTTCGACGATGACATTGTAATTCTGTCAGAGACAGCAAAGGACTTGGAAGAGCAGTTGAATGGAATGGATAGCGTCTTGAAAGGAGGATATAAGATGAACATCAACAAAAGCAAAACGACGATAATGGAATGTAGTCGAATTAAGTCGGGTGATGCTGAGGGAATTAAATTAGGAAATGAGACACTTAAAGTAGTGAAAGAGTTTTGCTATTTGGAGAGCAAAATAACTGATGATGGTCGAAGTAGAGAGGATATAAAATGTAGACTGGGAATGCCAAGGAAAGCGTTTCTGAAGAAGAGAAATTTGTTAACATCGAGAATAGATTTAAGTGTCAGGAAGTCATATCTGAATGTATTTGTATGGAGTGTAGCCATGTATGGAAGTCAAATATGGACGATAAATAGTTTGGACAAGAAGAGAATAGAAGTTTTCGAAATGTGGTGCCACAGAAGAATGCTGAAGATTAGATGGGTAGATCACATAACTAAAGGTGAGGTACTGAATGGGATTGGGGAGAAGAGAAGTTTGTGGCACAACTTAACGAGAAGAAGGGATCGGTTGGTAGGACATTTTCTGAGGCATCAAGGGATCACCAAATTAGAATTGGAGGGCAGCGTGGAGGGTAAAAATCGTAGAGGGAGACCAAGAGATGAATACACTAAGCAGATTCAGATGGATGTAGGTTGCAGTAGGTACTGGGAGATCAAGATACTTGCACAGGATAGAGTAGCATGGAGAGCTGCATCAAACCAGTCTCAGGACTGAAGACCACAACAACAACAACATTCATTATCATTTAATATCATTTATTATTATTTATATCATGCACGTGTGTACGCAGTCCAACTGGCTTAGTTCATGTTTCAGCCACCAGGGAGCTCCACCATGACGTCATTCAAGATTGCGGATTTTGGCGGGGAGAAAGCCGATTGGGGCACATCCACTCAACTACTGTTATGACCTTATATGCTCCTGCATATTCAGTCTTCGCCGAGCTGTCATTGTCAAACCATCACCATGCGTTCGATCATCGAGATGGATGTGGGTGATATAGCAGCTATTGTAGGCAGTGGACACTTCTGACACCAGATCTGTAGCAGTGGGACCGACCACTTCTGACACCAAATTTGTAGGCGCCCCGGTGGTCCCGGTCGCCTATGGTTGACTGGATGGCCGAGCGGTGACCTCTCCAGTTATCGGGATGCTAGGAAATGTTAATTAATTCATAACACCTTTTTTTCCCGCCGAGTACAATGAGGCTTCATGATAACAAGGGCCTTTCCCGAGTCCTCGCTGACTCGTAGCGATGACACCAGATCCGGACCCCACCAGTCTTGCTAGCGCAGCGCCGCGTGCTGTGACGCAGCGGAGGAATGTCCTTACTTCGGCCGCCCGTGGATGGCGACGCCCGGCTGGCCGGCCGGCTCGCGGCGGACAGCAGGCTGCTGCACATAGAGGCTCCGGGTTGGAGTCCCCGGCGCTGTCGGCACCAGAAGCGTTCTCGTAGTGCGGAGTGTACTCTATCCCACCCCGTCTTCTTCCCTGCTCCTCCTGGTGGCTCGTCGGCGGTGGACGGGCGGAACCGGCTGCTGTCCCCAGCGTCGTCGGCTCACCCGGTTGTGACGGCGGATGCACAGGGCCTAGGCCCCGCACGATCTCGACAACGGCTCACTGATGTGGTCAGCATTGGCGGCGAGCGAGTCTGCCGCGATGTCTGCTAATCCTCTGTTGATGATTGACAGCGGCAGCAGAGAGGACCATAGCTGGTACTGTCCCCTCACGTCTGCCGCTGGATGGGCCGCCCTTACTGCAACATCTCCTTAATAAAGATTAACACGTCGATCACCGAGCTGAGCGCTATGCAGGGACCCAGTACACATCTAACTGCAAGTCTAACTGCGAGAGCGAGTGTCTTGCTGCTATCAAAGCTGGCGTATGTAAAGGAAGCACGAGCGACGTCTTGACGTCATGCTCGTTTGTAATGAACGCATTCGTTCCACTTATACCGCTGATTCATCTGTCGTGTTCGCCCCTTAGGTGTTCTTGCGACAGAGTTACGTGTTGTTGCGGCAGACTTACGCGAAGTTGTGAAATGCAGTACAGCTGACGCTATACCCCTGTCTTGCACTCTACAAAAGTCTCCGTCTAACACAAACCCGTGTGCTAAGCAATCCCCTCTCGCCAGTTGTGTGTAACCAGGCCATTGCCCTGCGTGACGACACATTCCGATATATGTGCAATCCTCTTAGCTCTTGGCTAACCGACTGCCTCTGGCTCTCGGCATAGGCAACGAAACTTTGACAATATTCCACGTTTCCAACTCTTTACTATTCCACGACACTGCACATCCCCCTCCTCTACTAAAATTCGTCCCGAATTTTACAATTCTAGTCTTATTGGTAGTGCACGCCATACTTCCTTATACTCTACAGGTATCTTACAACTACTCCTTCAACACTGTCGCCGGCCGCGGTGGCCGTGCGGTTCTAGGCGCTCCAGTCCGGAGCCGCGCTGTTGCTACGGTCGCAGGTTCGAATCCTGCCTCAGGCATGGGTGTATGTGATGTCCTTAGGTTATTTAGGTTTAAGTAGTTCTAAGTTCTAGGGGACTGATGACCACAGAAGTTGAGTCCCATAGTGCTCAGAGCCATTTGAACCATTTTTTTCAACACTGTCAAACTTTTCTTATCCCTAATAATCTATTTACACTTAATACTGATTCCAATCTTATCATTGGTTATCTTTTTATATTACGTTCCACTATTCCCGATCCATCCTATAGGTATTTCATGTACGGTTCTTATTTCAGAACGAGACATCTTTTTCCATATACAAAAGGTAGTTGCACAAATAAACACTAGAACTATGCTAGTCAATGACACACCAAATATAATTGTGTTTTTACTTACGTTCCTCCCGATATTGTTGCACGTGCTGCAGTAGTTGATTAGCTGAGATCTGCTCTTTTTCTGAGATAATCAGGCTATCTAAAGATTGTAGCAATGTGGGATCCAAGGACTTGTTAATAAACGTTAGGTTCTGGCGAGGCAATATGTTGGAGGTTCCTCTGGATAATACAAGATAGACTGTGTCACGTTAATCATTGTTGTACCCGTGAAAGTAGCTGGTAGGTGAAAATGCTTCCCAACTATTTCACATCTAGTGCCATTAATCAATAACCCACTGCCCTGCAATTCAAGCTTTGATATATCTGTCAATCTACCATTTCCGTAACAAGTGGCAACTACAGTCTCTAGTTCGAACACAGAGTAAATCCAATGTTCCCCAATTTTCTGAAATTTCGGTCTTTGAAGTAACACCTTCTTTTCACATTCTAAGGTTGTAAGTAGGCTGTTTAGGTTTTTTATTGGTAATACCACCTCTGCGTGAAAATCACTGGCTGTGCTATGTGCAGTCTGTGTCTAGTTTGCATTGCCATTGTAGTGTTGGGCAGCGGCAGCCGGATGTGAACAGCGCGTAGCGTTGCGCAGTTGGAGGTGAGCCGCCAGCAGTGGTGGATGTGGGGAGAGAGATGGCGGAGTTTTGTAATTTGTCATGAACTGCTATACATATATTATGACTATTAAGGTAAATACATTGTTTGTTCTCTATTAACATCTTTCATTTGCTAACTATCCCTATCAGTGGTTAGTGCCTTCCGTAGTTTGAATCTTTTATTTAGCTGGCAGTAGTGGCGCTCGCTGTATTGCAGTAGTTCGAGTAATGAAGATTTTTGTGAGGTAAGTGATTTCTGAAAGGTATAGTTTAATGTTAGTCAGGGCCATTCTTTTGTAGGGATTACTGAAAGTCAGATTGCGTTGCGCTAAAAAAATATTGTGTGTCAGTTTAAGCACAGTCTTGTACAATTTTTCAAAGGGGACGTCTCATATGTCGACCCTTAGCCGAGGATACCTCACTGGAATCTTCTAATTTTTTCTTGTAGTTTGTGTAATTAGTGTAGCTTTTGTTTATTGCTAGCGCGTAATTGTAGAGAGGATCTCCTTTGTAATTGCAGTCTTTCATTGTTGTTGTGGCATGCATGTTAATGTGCACCAAGTATTTCGCTGCTGCGCTTGCAATTAACGAGATATTATTTTCAGTGCTATGTTAATGTGTTCTCTTATTGTTGCTCTTCAAATTGTGTTTTTCTGTGTTATCGTGTGAAATATTGTGATAGTAATGGCGTGTGAAAAACGTAATACTAGGCTCCAAAGTAAACTGAGAAGTGACAGTGAAGACGAAAGCAGTGTGTTAGCGCCACCGAGTAATGAATTAACTAATGTTCAAAGTAGTAATTTGGTAACTGTGCATAGGGAAATGGAGCGGGCTGCAAACAATGGCGTAGACAGTGAAACAGGTAGTGAACAGGGAAGCATTATCGATCGATCGCTCGGCAACAGCTCGCCTCAGGAATCCGAAATGACAGGACACAATTTTGCAAATACTGTAGATTCAGGTTTTTGCGTCCTCACCGTTTTCGCAAATGAGTCAAGACACATTTTCCGCTTGTCAAAATGTGAATGTTGCCGGTGCAAATTCACTGCCGAAAAGCACTGAGGAACATGTTTAAGACACCAGTGCATTGTTATTACAATTAATGCAACAAATGGGCCAAAAGCTTGAAAAGTTAGACACAATGGAACAACACCAGAGACAAACACAGCAACAGTTAGACACAATGGAACAAAATCAGAGACAAACACAGCAAAAGCTTCAAAAGTTAGACACAATGGAACAAAATCAGAGACAAACACAGCAAAAGCTTCAAAAATTAGACACAATGGAACAAAATCTTCAAAAGTTAAACACCACACTTGAACAAACACGTGAAGATTTAACTACTGAGTTACATAAAATCGAATCGAAATGTCAAAAAGTCTGTAATGACGTAAAAACACAAATTTGTGAGCATTTTCAACCTATTTTTTCGCGGCATGAAAATGCATTACAGAATCACGAAGCAGCCATAAAAGAACTGCAAACTATTGTTCATGAAAATCGTGAGACCTTCCAAGCTAAATTTGACTCAGTTGCATCTACCGATTCGGTTACGCAACTTGCAAAAACTCAGGAAAACTTGAAGGACACAGTAGATTCGATTTCAACACAAATGGACCCTCTGAAACTTGGTTCAGAAAAACACACTGAGGAAATGTGTTCACTATCGGAGAAAGTAGCCGAACTTTCGAATCAGGTCACTAACTTATCTACAAAGGTGGATGATGATCTGAATGACACAAGACCTGTAGCCATCACTGACACAGAAGAGTATGAACAAATTAAGAAATTCAAACAAAATCAGAATCATATTAATACGCAATACAAAAGAGAAATCCGGGAAGTACAAGATCAGTTGGCACAAGTAATACAAAAATTTCATATTTCAGAGGACACTCGCGCTCCAACACGGGAAGAGGTACATAGAAGTACGGAACAGCCACAAAATAATAACTCAGGGCACTTCGGAAATTATGAAAGAAATTGGCAAGGCACACCGAATTTTGAGATGGAACCACCGAAACAACGTAACAATGACCGATATGCGACTCGCCGACACGATGATTTTGATTATAAGCTGTTCATTACTACACGTAAATTCAAAACGTTTAAGAATTCTGGCAATGACATTCATCCACAAGCATGGCTCCACCAATTCTCTCATTGTTTTCCTCCCAACTGGTCGTTAGAGCACAGATTAGAATTTATGTGTGGCTACTTAGAGAATGAACCAGCTGAAAGAATGCGATTGGTCATTCACGATTTTCACAGTGAAGGAGATTTTTATCATGCCTTCCTCTCAGCATATTGGTCTCAAGCTACACAAGACCGAGTAAAACATAGCATCATAATGATGAAAGATTTCGAACAATCTGAATTTTCCAGTCTTGTGAAATATTTTGAAGACATGTTGCACAAGAATCAGTACCTGTCAAACCCATACAGCCCCTCAGAACTCATCCGCATTTGCTTAATCAAACTGCCTGAACATTTGCGACATATTATTTTAGCAGGACGTTGCAAAGACGACATTGAAGCTTTTCAGGGACTGTTACAAGAATTAGAAATTGACACAGACAGTCGCGGGATGCGAAAACAGGAAAACAATCACTACAGGTCACATCCGTCACAATTCCGTGACGACAGAAACAATAACTGGACACGACAAGTCTATTCTTACAACGCAAATCGTGACCAAAACAGACACCACCCGTTGGTAGAGTAGTAATAGTTACAGGGAAAGATCACCTCTCCACGGTAATGACTATCACATAGACAATCAGAGAAACAGGCAATATGGGAACCAAAATAATTATTATCAAAGGAGACAGAATAACTTCAAATGCAACGGTCTAGCGCGCAGTTACGATTCAGGGAGAAATTCTCCACCACGTGACCGACAAGAAAGGAACTATGGAATCTACCGACATGACGACAGACGATATGATCGTAACGACAGACCTGAATTGCATCAGAACTGGCGGGATTCAAACAGAGCAGAGCCCTCTCGACAAAGTGAATTTGTAGAAGTTAGGTCTCCAAAGCCCAATAGCGACGCGCGCCAACAAAGACACAATAGGCAATGACTCATACCGCTGGCAGCCACAAAACGTACTTATGAAACTGACGACGCAGCTGCCGTAGCTAGTAATTACGTAAAAATGGAAGACATTAGGGACATCTTACTCCAGGAACACGACATAAAACATAACAACATTGCATAGCCTGTGATTCACATTACAGTAAATGACGTAAAATTTACGGCAGTACTTGACTCTGGCAGTCCCATTTCAGTAATTAGTGAAACAGCCTTGAGCAAATGCAACAAATCGAACGATTGTCCCACACTTCCGTTACGTAAGATTAAATTACAAGGTGCAATCTTTGGAAAAAGTGTAGATGTACGCCAACAAACCAACTTAGAATTCTTTTGTCAAAGCTACAGCTTCTCTATGAGCTTTCTTATTGTTCCATTATTGTCGACGGAAATTATATTGGGAGTAGACTTTTTGAATGAATACAAAGCGATCTTAAACTTTCACGATGCTGAAATAAGTTTAGAGAAGGAAGGTGAGTCAATAGCTTTGAAATTTGAAGATTGGCTCTCAAACCATGACGAAGAAATTAATCGGCTTTACCTTCTGTTGGACAACAGTTCGGAATTTTCTACGGAACTAGACACTAACAATCACTCTGCAAGTACTGACAGGGATGATAACGACGGCATATTTGAAATTAATGAGTTAATTCAGAATAAAATTCAAACAATTGAGAATTGTAATGACACTGATAGGCAGGACCTTTTTGAGATTTTACAAGCACATTCCACAGTTTTTACTCATAAAACAGGAACAATCAAGGGATTTCAATACCAATTTCGTGTTCGTGAGCATACCAAATTTTGTGTTAGACCATATGTAATTCCAGCACATTATAGGGACCGTGTTAGAACAGAAATACAATCTATGCTTGACGAGGGCATTATTGAGCCTGCAGTAAGCTCATACAACAATCCATTACATGTTGATGAGAAAAAAAATGGATCGATCAGGCTTGTCTTAGATTCGAGACAAATCAATACTATCATTATTCCTGAAACAGAAAGGCCGCAAACGTTGGAAGAACTTCTTCAAAATTTTAATGGTGTAAAAGTGTTGTCTTCCATTGATCTCAGATCCAGCTTTTATCAGATCGAACTTCATCCAGAATGTAGAAAATACACAGCTTTCCTTTGTTTCGGCGTTTGTTATCAGTTTCGGGAAACTTCCTTTTGGTTTGAACATTTCTTCAGCAGCACTCATTCGTGGGCTAAATTCCATATTACCTGAGTTCTTAAAACGTCACATCACCTTATATGTGGACGACATTCTAATAGCAGAAGCTTCATGGGAACAACATAATCGCGTCCTCAACAGTTTGTTACGTATTTTTGCAGAATCTGGAATTACAGTTAACTTGGAAAAGTCTGAATTCGGTAGGTCAAAGGTGAGGTTTTTGGGATATATTATTTCTTCTGAAGGCATTCAGCCGGATCCTGAAAAGTTAGAAGCAATCAGAGCCATTCCAGTTCCATCCACAAAAAGACAAGTCCGCAGTTTTCTAGGTCTCGTAAATTTTTACCTTCGTTTTCTGAATATGCAAATTCTTGTTACACCAAAACTTTGTTCTCTCACTGGAAAAAATACAATTTGGAACTGGGACGAACAAGCACAGTTGGAATTCAATTCTTTGAAAGAATCGCTACTTAACGCGCCAATACTAGCTCATCCAGATCTGTCACAAGATTTCTGCCTTAGCACGGATTCTTCTAAAGTCGGTCTTGGTGCCGATTTATTTCAAGAAGCCACAGAAAATGCCACTACTGTTCAGAAAACCATTGCTTTTGCTAGCCGAGTGCTAACAAAATCTGAAAAAAATTATTCCGTTACTGAATTAGAAGCTTTAGCTATCGTTTGGGCATTTAACATATTCCGTTTCTTTCTTTCTGGTAAGCACGTAAAAGTATACAGTGATCATCGTGCATTACAATTTCTTATGTCTTCAAAATTAAATCATGACAGGTTAAAACATTGGGCATTGTTTCTGCAAGAATTCCGCTTCACAATAGTCTACATTCCCGGCAAGGAGAACATTGTTGCGGACGCACTGTCACGCGCACCGGCTGGGCTTGAGAAAAGTAATACAGAAGGCAACCTCGAGAAAAATTTCAGTATTCTTTACATTCAGAAAGTCGCCTTTGAAAACTTCATCACCACATCTTTAAAGGACATTGCTCATCAACAAGATAAAGATCCGATTTGGAAAGACATCAAGAGCAAATGGTATGAAAAGACACACACACAGATTCGGCTTTATTACCTGGTTAGAAACAACATACTCTTCAAACGCTGCACTGTTGATGACAAGCTATGGGTACTTTGCATTCCAGACCATTCTGTTAATAAGCTCATTTGGTACATTCATTTCTGCTACGCAGATTTTGGTCCACGAAAATGTTATCATATTCTTCGAACGACTTGTTATTTTAACAATGTGGAAAAGAGAATTCGAAGAGTCTTGTCTATTTGTAAACTTTGTCAAAAGGCGTAACCATCTACTGTCTCACATCGTGCTCCGTTGTTTCCTATTATTCCTTCTAAATTAAAAGAATTTGCTGCTGTTGATCTCTTGGGACCGCTTGTCAGAACATCTAATGGATTTTCGTACGTTCTAGTCGCTGTTGAACTTACTTCAAAATTTGTTTCTTTCACACCGTTACGTAAAGCCACTGGACGGTCTGTATCCAACGCCTTTGTTACAAATTTCTTACGTGAAGTTGGACACGTTAGTAAAGTCATTTCAGATAACGGACCGCAATTCAGATCTGCTGTTTGGTCACGCATGCTTCGCAACCATAAAATCAAATCCGTTTTTATTTCATTGTACTCACCACATTGTAACCCGTCTGAACGGATTATGAAAGAAATCAATAAACTTTGCAGACTTTATTGTCACAGAAAGCATCAGCATTGGGGCAGATATTTACACTTATTTCAGAACGTGCTGAATGAAATGCCTCACGACTCCACTGCTCTACCACCTACTCTTGTACTGAAGAATGAAGAACCACCGAACAGAATCAGAGCGCTTGTACCTTTCCCGAATACACGTAAACTTCGACACAAAGACATAATTGATTTGGCTCTTAAAAATATAAAATCTGCAGCAAACAAAAGGAGAAAACTACACGGTAAAGCAAATGCAAAGAAATTGTATATTGGTCAGAAAGTTCTCATTAAAGCTCATTCATTGTCACATAAGATGAAACACTTGAGTCACAAATTCTTTCTAGTTTACAATGGACCTTACAGAATCCGACGTATACCACATGATAATTGTGTTGGAGTTGAAACTCTGCGTACTAGGAAGAGTAAAGGTTTACACCACATTTCACATGTAAAACCGTTTATTGAAAGATAATCTGCTTTTTAACTTTGTCTTTGTCATATAACTTTTCACTTTACATTACTAGTATGCTTTGTCAGACTTAGAATCTGTTAATATGCAACAATGTTTGAAGTTAAATATCCAGTCAAGAACCAAGAGAACTTATTTAAACAGAAATTACGAATGCATTGTTATTGTGAACAGACGACACAGTGTTATTGTGTGTGTACATTCTTGGTTGTTAGTTGCACGTTTAAGTAATGACTATAAGGCTCACATACTTAGAACATTTACCAGTACTGCTAATGAGATTTTAATGCAACATTTTGGTTTACTTGAAAATACATTCTAAAGTACTTTTTGTGGAATTAATGATGACTTAGCATTTGGTTTCTTTGACAGCTACACGATTATATCACGACGCTACTAATGAGTGACAATTTACAATGTTGTTTTTGCGGTGTATCTGTTTTATATCCGCACAGTTTTTCTGAATTCTTCTGGAAAGCAAAACATGTTTTAGTAGTAAGCTACAATGTGAGAGCCTTTTTCGTAGCACAACAATACTTTACAGTATAGTACTTTCTTGATCACAGTAATGTACGTAATAACTACGATATCTATACACAAAGCATTTCACTTTCGTTTATGATGAGGTAAGTACATTGACTTCTGCAGAACTTAGCTTTCGGAGGACGATAATTACGACACTTCCACAGAATTATCTTACAGCAAGACGCACATTTAGCGCTACAGGACACGCATTTGAGTGATTAATTTTGTACTTAAAACATTTATTTTTAAAGATATTTGAAGTACAATGATACGAAGTTTTTCTGTGATACATTTCATTCCTTTGCTGTAATCTGTAGCACCTGAGGGTATAATTACATTGATCCTCAGGGGGGTACACGCTTACTTTGTGTACCATGTGTGTGGCAAGCACAAGGAGCCCTAGCTAATATGGTATTTGCTTATACAACTTTACACATCGGTACCATATTTCTCCCACACAGAATTACACAGCTACCTGATTATTTAACAGAGAAACAAACATTTTTTTACTACATCAGTGACACATGTTTACGGAATTACACAGTTGGGTAACATCACACTTATGAAATTGTATTTTGTCTGTACTTTGTGAACTGTTCATATTTTTTTGGAACCATTGTGATACTATTAGAGCTTAGAATGATATATTTGGTAAGGGAGCATGATTTTTAAAGTACGTTTGAGGTAGATGACACTACTGAAATGAGCAGAGAATTTTTTTTAGGTTTTGAAATTATTGGAGGAAGCTACGACGATTTTGAGATTTGGCTGACGTTTTATGATCTTATTATTACGATGATGATGTGTATTATGCTGTTGAGGTATGTTTATGATCAATAAGATGATGATACCGTATATGAGGAGTTTGATTATGCTACGTATTTCTTATGATGAAATACTGAAGAAGTGTCGACGAATAAAGTAAGGAATAATGAGTAGTGATTAGGGACTCTGATTTGTGGAAAAGGTTGTTGGAAACCAAGAATCGTACTTTAAGAGTTATGAAATGTGTGTATATGCGTGAATGTATCACAACGCTGGCGAAAATTTTTTGGACACTGTTATATGTACAGGATTTTGTATCTACACATTTGCAACGCAAATTCTCGACCTCTGAAATTTTTTATATGAGACTGCCACTGTAGCGGAAACTGCTGTCATAAATATTTCCGTAAGAAAATTAAGTGACCACCTGCACGTAATGCGTCGTGGGCACCCAGCTGTGTCAGACGCCTGGAGAAAAAGCCATTAGCGTGTGCCTTTTCAGAGCACAGGAAGAAAAAAAAAAGGGAGGTCATTATCCTCACTATCGACATTCCTTTGTCAGAAGGCATCGCAAATACGACACGCTCAAACTTGAAAACATATAATTATACTGTGGAGCTCTTAATTTGTGATATTTACTAAAATGCCTAATGAAACGATGAGAAACATTTCATGGCTATTGTCTTGCTTGTTGAGAAAAATGCCATATGGCTTGCTTTATGTATTTATTTACTCATTTTGTTTAATATCTAGTTTCTAGCGGCACTGCAGCATTGGTTAAAATAAAATTTTATGGATGTACTAATATAAATATTTTCTGTCTACAGATCGAGTAAATAATAATTTTTTTCAAAAAAAGAAATGAGGGAGCACAGAAAGACATTTACCTTCACAGGAACTGCATACATAATTTACTTTTCAAGTACTTGGTAACTTTTTTGGTAGAATAACTTCTTGTGGTGCACCACTTTAATTACTTAGACATTAAGATGTGGTTATACATTTCCCTTATCTGCATTGTTATCTTTAGTGTACTGTTTTTTCTGCTTGAGCTATGTCATGTTTAGGTATTTCATTTTCTGCTGCTGCTTGCCAGGCATAGTGCTACTGAATTTTAATTTGTGTTACTCTGCTAAGCCAGTTTACTACTGATTAATTTTTCTAGTTTGCTGCTCATTGCCTTATATTAGTTGTAATTTATGCTGCTTGCTTTGCCTATTTAAATTTTTTGTCATTGCTGTTTGTGTTAATTGTTTTGTGCTGCTGCATTGCCTCGTCCCTTAGTTTAGCATCTGAGCTCAGTAGATTTAAGTTAGCTTAAGAGGGGGTAGAGTATATAAGAAACTGACTATGGAGAATAGGGGAAGAATGCATTGAGAAGTGATATGAAAAAGATTTGGGCCAAAATGAGTATTGTACAATGAGTAATAATTATTTTGAAAGAAATATGAATAGAATACAGGAGGGAGGTATAGATAGGACTTTTTGGGAATAATGATGAATGAAGGGAGATCTCCAAGAAGTAAAGAAAGTTTTGTTTGCAAAATACTGCAGTAAAACAAACCCTGTCCTTTCCTTGTGTTATCCCACTATGTTTTTGTGTACCCTTGCGTATTTGTCTTTTTCCTGTCTTTATGTGTTTAGCTAATGAGATTTATGTTGTAGAATTTTGTGATAATATGTTATTTACTTTGTAAAGACGTTTAGACATTATTTATTCTGTTTTGTTTTAATGCTCGTGTGTGAAATTAATGTTTCGAAACTATTCTCATTATTTTATGTATTTACTTATTTCATAATTCCTGTAACACTGATGTATATGTTTATTTCGATTCTTTTGTAAAGCCCATATTACCACAAATGTTATCTGTACTATTATGTTCTTTAATGATGTATTTTGTGCCTTTGTAATTGTATTTTCACGTTGTAAATTTATAATTGTATAGACACTAGTTCTTCAAATTAAGTTACATTTCACTGCACACGTTTCTGTTGGTCATAGTATATGGACAATATGTGAGACGTAGGGACTGATAGTGTTTGCACGTGTGTTAAAGATTCAGCAAGGGACTGGATAACAGCATTGCTGGTTCTAAGGACAATTAGAAAAAAAACTTTCTGAGTGCACTAGTGGTGGTTTATGGACTTGCTATATTCTCTGCAAGACTCTTCGATGGTGATTGTGCACCTGCACAGTCGCAACAGATGGCTGCTGGCCGTCTCTACAAGGACTACAGTGGGTCTACACCTTTGATGACTCACCAATACCATTATTTCTACAAGGACTGCAGTGGGTCTGCACCCCTATACTGTAATCTCTACCAGGACTACAGTGGGTCTACTCTGTGATGACCTACCTACCAGTATTCTTCAAAACGTCGAATGACTCTGCTGTGGGTTTCCTCTGTTGTGGCCCATTACCTGTCTGCACGTCGAGAGTCAGCACTCTCTTTCCGTTGGAAGAACAACACTACTTATTCAAGACTGCATGGAAATCCACTACTTCTGTGTGCATTTTCTTTTACTGCTCAGACTTTGAGAAAAACACTGCAATTTTACTGTGACGAATGATGAGGACTGTCTTTATGGACTGTAAGAAAATCTAAGCTTTTGACCAACATTGTATCAATAAGTGTGTGCCTTTGATTTCTTTGTTATTGTAATTGTGAAAAAAATTTTAACAAATATGTATTGGCCAGTGCCCAAAAAAATTTGTAAAATTTTTTGTGGGGAGCATGGGGGCTATGTAAGTAGGCTGTTTGGGTTTTTTATTGGTAATGCCACCTCTGTGTGAAAATCACTGGCTGTGCTGTGTGCAGTCTGAGTCTAGTTTGCATTGTTGTGATTTGGTGAAGACTGCCAGTCTCGCTAGCGGGATGAAAGCAGAGCTCACCATCTGCAGCATCGTCGACAGGACTGACTGCGGACCTTTGGTACAGAGCCGAGTTGAGGGTCTGAATCAGAGGCTGAGACGGTTCTCCGACCGTGTGGGCTGCAGATTCCTCGACTTGCGCCATAGGGTGGTGGGGTTTCGGGTTCCGCTGGATAGATCAGGAGTCCACTACACGCAACAAGCGGCTACACGGGTAGCAGGGGTTGTGTGGCGTGGGCTGGGCGGTTTTTTAGGTTAGATGGCCTTGGGCAAGTACAGAAAGGACAACAGCCTCAACGGGTGCGGGGCAAAGTCAGGACATGCGGGGACCAAGCAGCAATCGGTATTGTAATGTTCAACTGTCGAAGCTGCGTTGGTAAAGTACCGGAACTTCAAGCGCTGATAGAAAGCACCGAAGCTGAAATCGTTATAGGTACAGAAAGCTGGCTTAAGCCAGAGATAAATTCTGCCGAAATTTTTACAAAGGTACAGACGGTGTTTAGAAAGGATAGACTGCATGCAACCGGTGGTGGAGTGTTCGTCGCTGTTAGTAGTAGTTTATCCTGTAGTGAAGTAGAAGTGGATAGTTCCTGTGAATTATTATGGGTGGAGGTTACACTAAACAACCGAACTAGGTTAATAATTGGCTCCTTTTACCGACCTCCCGACTCAGCAGCATTAGTGGCAGAACAACTGAGAGAAAATTTGGAATACATTTCACATAAATTTTCCCAGCATGTTATAGTCTTAGGTGGAGATTTCAATTTACCAGATATAGACTGGGACACTCAGATGTTTAGGACGGGTGGTAGGGACAGAGCATCGAGTGACATTATACTGAGTGCACTATCCGAAAATTACCTCGAGCAATTAAACAGAGAACCGACTCGTGGCGATAACATCTTGGACCTACTGATAACAAACAGACCCGAACTTTTCGACTCTGTATGTACAGAACAGGGAATCAGTGATCATAAGGCCGTTGCAGCATCCCTGAATATGGAAGTTAATAGGAATATAAAAAAAGGGAGGAAGGTTTATCTGTTTAGCAAGAGTAATAGCAGGCAGATTTCAGACTACCTAACAGATCAAAACGAAAATTTCTGTTCCGACACTGACAATGTTGAGTGTTTATGGAAAAAGTTCAAAGCAATCGTAAAATGCGTTTTAGACAGGTACGTGCCGAGTAAAACTGTGAGGGACGGGAAAAACCCACCGTGGTACAACAACAATGTTAGGAAACTACTGCGAAAGCAAAGAGAGCTCCACTCCAAGTTTAAACGCAGCCAAAACCTCTCAGACAAACAGAAGCTAAACGATGTCAAAGTTAGCGTAAGGAGGGCTATGCGTGAAGCGTTCATTGAATTCGAAAGTAAAATTCTATGTACCGACTTGACAGAAAATCCTAGGAAGTTCTGGTGTTACGTTAAATCAGTAAGTGGCTCGAAACAGCATATCCAGACACTACGGGATGATGATGGCATTGAAACAGAGGATGACACGCGTAAAGCTGAAATACTAAACACCTTTTTCCAAAGCTGTTTCACAGAGGAAGACCGCACTGCAGTTCCTTCTCTAAATCCTCGTACAAACGAAAAAATGGCTGACATCGAAATAAGTGTCCAAGGAATAGAAAAGCAACTGGAATCACTCAATAGAGGAAAGTCCACTGGACCTGAAGGGATACCAATTCGATTCTACACAGAGTACGCGAAAGAACTTGCCCCCCTTCTAACAGCCGTGTACCGCAAGTCTCTAGAGGAATGGAGAGTTCCAAATGATTGGAAAAGAGCACAGATAGTCCCAGTCTTCAAGAAGGGTCGTCGAGCAGATGCGCAAAACTATAGACCTATATTTCTTACGTCGATCTCTTATAGAATTTTAGAACATGTTTTTTGCTCGCGTATCATGTCATTTCTGGAAACCCAGAATCTACTATGTAGGAATCAACATGGATTCCGGAAACAGCGATCGTGTGAGACCCAACTCGCCTTATTTGTTCATGAGACCCAGAAAATATTAGATACAGGCTCCCAGGTAGATGCTATTTTTCTTGACTTCCGGAAGGCGTTCGATACAGTTCCGCACTGTCGCCTGATAAACAAAGTAAGAGCCTACGGAATATCAGACCAGCTGTGTGGCTGGATTGAAGAGTTTTTAGCAAACAGAACACAGCATGTTGTTATCAATGGAGAAACGTCTACAGACGTTAAAGTAACCTCTGGCGTGCCACAGGGGAGTGTTATGGGACCATTGCTTTTCACAATATATATAAATGACTTAGTAGATAGTGTCGGAAGTTCCATGCGGCTTTTCGCGGATGATGCTGTAGTATACAGAGAAGTTGCAGCATTAGAAAATTGTAGCGAAATGCAGGAAGATCTGCAGCGGATAGGCACTTGGTGCAGGGAGTGGCAACTGACCCTTAACATAGACAAATGTAATGTATTGCGAATACATAGAAAGAAGGATCCTTTATTGTATGATTATATGATAGCGGAACAAACACTGGTAGCAGTTACTTCTGTAAAATATCTGGGAGTATGCGTGCGGAACGATTTGAAGTGGAATGATCATATAAAATTAATTGTTGGTAAGGCGGGTACCAGGTTGAGATTCATTGGGAGAGTGCTTAGAAAATGTAGTCCATCAACAAAGGAGGTGGCTTACAAAACACTCGTTCGACCTATACTTGAGTATTGCTCATCAGTGTGGGATCGGTACCAGATCGGTCTGACGGAGGAGATAGAGAAGATCCAAAGAAGAGCGGCGCGTTTCGTCACAGGGTTATTTGGTAACCGTGATAGCGTTACGGAGATGTTTAATAAACTCAAGTGGCAGACTCTGCAAGAGAGGCGCTCTGCATCGCGGTGTAGCTAGCTCGCCAGGTTTCGAGAGGGTGCGTTTCTGGATGAGGTATCGAATATATTGCTTCCCCCTACTTATACCTCCCGAGGAGATCACGAATGTAAAATTAGAGAGATTAGAGCGCGCACGGAGGCTTTCAGACAGTCGTTCTTCCCGCGAACCATACGCGACTGGAACAGGAAAGGGAGGTAATGACAGTGGCACGTAAAGTGCCCCCCGCCACACACCGTTGGGTGGCTTGCGGAGTATCAATGTAGATGTAGATGTAGATGTAGATGTTGTCTGCCATTGTAGTGTTGGGCAGCGGCAGCTGGATGTGAACAGCGCGTAGCGTTGCGCAGTTGGAGGTGAGCCGCCAGCAGTGGTGGATGTGGGGAGAGAGATGGCGGAGTTTTGTAATTTGTCATAAACTGCTATATATATATATATATATATATTATGACTATTAAGGTAAATACATTGTTTGTTCTCTATTAATATCTTTCATTTGCTAACTATCCCTATCAGTAGTTAGTGCCTTCCGTAGTTTGAATCTTTTATTTAGCTGGCAGTAGTGGCGCTCGCTGTATTGCAGTAGTTCGAGTAATGAAGATTTTTGTGAGGTAAGTGATTTCTGAAAGGTATAGTTGAATGTTAGTCAGGGCCATTCTTTTGTAGGGATTACTGAAAGTCAGATTGCGTTGCGCTAAAAAAATATTGTGTGTCAGTTTAAGCACAGTCTTGTACAATTTTTCAAAGGGGACGTTTCAAGGTTCCCATATTCCCCAAGAACAACTGCATCTCACACGAATGATTGTGGGTTGCCACCTCCTTTGCTGGACAAATAAAAACACTTCCCCAGAAACAGTCAGCCAAATCGTCGGTAGACATTACCACATGAGCACTCCTCCATCTTGACACTAACAACACTTCCCGAGTTTGCACTTGCACCCACTTCCCAACTCCTCTGTCACAGTGTAGCAGTATCAGACTGACACAAAATTTCCCGGGCCACATCCTGGCACGGTACCTGAAGGAAAAGGAAGCCATGTCAATCGCTCCCTTCCTTACCACGTCTAAAACACACAAATGACAGGTAAAAACTACACATACCCTATTACCTAATAACAATAAATACGACATGTTCCTCCTTGAGGACACTTAATCTACTTATCCCTAGACCTAAGTGCGTAAGGAACGTTCCTCTGCTGTTGTTTTAACTTCGGTACCCTCACACCCTTTGTTACTGCTGGAGGAATTTGCGGTAACGCATCCACTGTGCCCTTAAACGGCTTAATCCTATTCACATGAACTACTGGCGACTTCGTTGGTAACTGCAATTTTACGTTTACTGGAGACACTATACGGTCCAGAATATTTCGTCAAAAACTTCTTCGGTTTACCCTTCGGCACATAAGGATTAGCCAACAATAGCCATTGACCAATTCTGTATTGAGGCAGTTTACCTGTTCTTTGCCCAATACTCTCTTGTTTCTCCCAAGCTTTAGTATTAGCACGCCGTACTCTTTGCCAAATCTCTCTCAATTTCTTGGCGAAATTCTTCACTGACTCATCCTGTGAACCTACCTTAGGTTTGAGCACATCAAATGGTAATGGCATTTTCCGACCATAAATTACCTCATACGGAGAGAGCCTCGTTCCTATATGAACTTTCGCTTTATATGCGCTTATCAACAGATTTAAATACACGTCCCAATCCGTGTGTTCTGAATTTACGTAATGACTAATCATCTTAACTGACGTCCTATGAACCCGTTCTGTTCGTCCATTCGACTGAGGATGAAATAGGCTTGTCCGCAATTTCTTAACTTCCAATAAACGGCATAACTGCTTCATCAGCTCCGACATAAAGTTACTACCCTGATCTGTAATTATAGTATCAGGCACACCATACTTCAGCAACCAGTTATTTACTAAGGCTTGCGCAACAATGCTTGGCTTCTGCTCTGGAATAGCTACCATTACCAGGTATCGGGAAAAATGATGTAATATTGTTAATACGTATCGATTACCCGCTTGGGTCTTGTTAAATGCTCCTATTACGTCTAATCCAATGAATGCGAACGGACGATCCGCTTCAGGTAGTCTCTGTAACTGAATTTTCTGATGACTTAAATCTGCTCTCTACGCACACGGTATACAATTTTGCACATACTGCTCTACATCATTGCGACGTGTCTTCCACCAAAACCTTTCAGCTACCCGTCTATCAGTCGTTCTTTTACCACCATGACTCGACAATACACGGTCGTGCGCTTGCTTCAACACTTCTTCCCTCAGCGACTCCGATACTACGACTCGTAGTCCGCACTTCGTCTTCCTGCAAAGCAACCCATCGTGCAGTTCAAACTGCGGTTGCGTCCGGAACAATTGACACTCTCTGTCCGTGGCTTGTGCCTTTATCCACTCCTTCTCACTTATGCCCACAACTTGTACAGCTGCTATTTTGCTGCTAAGCGCATCTGCATTCGTATGTTTCACCCCTGGTTTGTGAATTACCTCGTAGTCAAATTCACTTGGTTTCAGTGCCCATCTCGTTAAACGACTCGAAGGATCTTTCAACCCCAACAAGCACTTCAATGCTGCGTGATCTGTAATCATCTTGAACTTACGCCCATATAAATAAAAGCGAAAATACGAGATACCGTAAATCACTGCTAACATTTCTTTCCCTATAGTTGAATAATTCTTCTCTGCCTTATTCAGTTGCCTGGAAGCATAAGCCACTGGATGTTCCTGTCCATTTACCCTCTGAGAAAGAATACAACCTACAGCAATATTACTAGCATCAGAAGGTAGTATGAACTCTTGTTCGAAATCAGGAAGTACCAACACTGGGTCTGATGTTAGTATCTCTTTGAGATTCTCGAGTGCCTCCTGACACTGTGCTGTCCATTCAAACTTAACCCCTTTAAATATCGTCTGTAGTAATTACATAAACCGACATACTGCTGAACTTGTTTGGTGCTCTGTGGTACTGGAAAATCATGCACAGCTAACGTTAGACGAGGATCCGTTCTTACCCCATCCTGACTGATAATATGCTCAAGATAAGTCACTTGCGTCTGAGCAAACTGACATTTCTCGACATTAAGCGTAAGATTTGCCGCTCTTAGCCTACTAAATACTTCGTTCAGTCGTTCCACATGCTCTTCCATATTACGCGAAAAAGTAACAATATCATCGAGGTATACCATAGCAATCTTCGGTTTCAGTCCCCGAAGCACACCATCTAACAGACGCTGGAAAGTAGCAGGAGCGTTTTTCAACCCAAATGGCATTCTGCTATACTGAAAGTGACCAAAGCTTGTTGTAAAAGGCCGTCTTCGGTCTATCCTCGGGACTTACTTCTATCTGATGGTACCCACTCTTTAGATCTAGTGTCGAAAATATTTACACCGACCTAGGTTATCCAATGTTTCCGTGATGTTCGGTATTGGATACGCATCTGTTACAGTTCGTGCGTTCAAAAAACGATAGTCACAACAAAACCTATACTTTTTAGTACCGTCCAATGACTTCTTAGGAACTACCACTATGCTGGCAGACCACGGGCTTTCACTGTTCTCTATAATACCGTCCCTTAGCTGTTGATTGATAGATTCTTCCACTAGTGGTTGTAGGCGTTTCGCTACCCTGTATGGTTTTCTGGTTTTCTATAGACCGGCGGACTATCGCCAGTCGGTATACGGTGCTGTGTAATAGGAGTTGCTGGTAATGAACCTTCTGAATTAAACAAATCTAAATACTCTAATAACAAAGGTTCCATAGCTTTCCGATCACCATTCTCCAAATGCCGAATATTATCACGTAGTACAGATGCCTTGACGGTTTTCTTGACGTTATAGTCACCTTGGGATTCACCTACATCCTCATCGTCGAGTATTTCCAAACTTGCTACCACTAAACCCTACTAAACCCTTTGGGAGATCCACTTCATCTGAACCAAAATTATCTACACTGGCCGGAATCATCAGTTCCCCATTTATATCCGTTACGCGCACAACGCTCCTCCTAATAAAACAATGCATTTCATCCAATGCTTCATTTGTATGCAGTGGCTCCACAACACATAGTCTCTCCTGTGGTAAATCGGTACCTACTGCCAACCAAACTAACTTCCCTGTACCCAAAGGCACTTTGACATGCGTAATCATCTTTAATGCCCTTGTACTCGGTTCAATTGGTGACAGCAATGGATGCACCTCGCGACGTAGAAACATTTACAGCTGTTGTACCCATTGAAAACAAGTTTCCACTAAGTTCAACTGTACGCTGTGAAAGATTAATTTTGTCATGGTGTTTATCGAGGAAGTCCAGTTCGAGAATCATAGAATACCCTTGTCCCACAGTTGGCAACACTTCCATTTGCTCTCCGAACTCTACAGTTCCAATCTTAAAAACGAGCTGTGTTGTACCCAATGATTGCAACTCATTATTCCCTACTCCACGTAATCCATACCTAGGAGTACCTAGCCTTCTCCTACCCACGAGGTCTAGACTAGCAACAGATACATGTGCCCCTGTATCAATCAAAAACTTACATCTGTTATTCCTTACAACACCCATCAAGCAACAATCCGTCTCTGTACTAGTTTTCACGGTACTTCTGCTTACCGGGAATGTCTTCCGACGGACGAAACACTCCCGTTCTCGTTTAACGCTTTTTCCTGTTTATTCCCGTTACCATTCTGCTTACTACGACACTCATTCGCCTTGTGACCGTAGCGTTTACAAGCATAGCACTGCGGCTGTCTGCCTTGAGCCTTCACGTGACCTTTCCTCCCAGAACGGTAACAATTCCTCTCCGACGCAAAGATGCGTTTATCATTGCGAACCCTTGTTGCAATGTCTATCTCCTGCAGATGCGTTGCAGTACGCAGTGCTGTAGCTAAATCCCCAGGATTCTCCATCCTAACCCTACGAGAAAATTCTGCAGGAATTCCCCTGGGGAATACATCGATGGCTCTGTTTTCTGCCTCTCGTAGTAATACACGATCCGCATCAGGATTACCCGATAATTCATAGGTCTGTGAATTAATTTTCCGTATCCTATCTGAAAAAGACTCCACTGTCTCATTGACCTTCTGTGTCAAATTAGCTAACTTCTCCCTAAAAAATCTTGCACTATTCTGCTTACGATAACTTTGTCGTAACCCATCTGCCAATTCTTCAAACGTGCTCGCCTTGCTAAGCGTCTCATGGTACATCACGAACGTCTTGGCTTCACCTGCAAGTCGCAAATTTGCCTACGTAACGTAGTTACGTCCGACCAATTGCTCATTGCAGCTGCTGCCAAAACATCGTTAATGAACGCTGTGACATCCTCTGTTGTTTTACCCGAGAAAGGTGTGATCAGGTTAGCTACTGAAGGATATATTGCAAGGTTGGACATTGCAACTGACTTGCACTCACTTGAACCCGTTTGCGACTCTTGCGCCGAACGCCAGGTATCCATGTCCGTCATTAATTCTACATGACGTAACTTATGCTGCGCATTCGCCTCTAATAATTTTGAGACTTGCTCCACCAGAGCAGCTATACTCACTTCAGTACTAGCGGATCTTGTTTCCGGCATGATTTGTGCAAATTACCAAGAACTTACTTTATACTGAATTTACTCCTCAGAACAATAACTACACTAGCTACTCAACTCCTTTGTCACGGTTGAGCACTACACACAAGAAGACAAACAAGACTCACAATGCACAACTAAACAGAATTAGTCCTTCCGCCTTGTTATTGCCCAGCGACACTCTCTACAGTTGTGCGCTGCGTGACCAAACAGTCTACAAATTGAACATTCTACTGGTACGAACTTCGTGCATGGCTCCCCATGCCCCGTTAAATTACGCACAGTACATCTGACTGATACCAAGTACGTTTCCCAACTGTTTCCCTTAAATCCAGATAAATCTGCCCTTTCCGCAGGTCTCATAAAGTGCACTCCCAACAAAGAACGTGCATCCATAGTTATTAACAAAAATCGCCTCGAGCACTTACCACTACACCAAATCTGTAGGCGGTGGGCGCGAGGACTTCTGACACCAAATCACAAGGCGGTGGGCGCGGCCACTTCTGACACCAAATTTGTAGGCACCCTGGTGGTCCCGGTCGCCTACGGTTGACTGGATGGCCGAGCGGTGACCTCTCCAGTTGTCAGGATGCTAGGAAATGGCTGTAGAAGCGTCAGAAACGCGAAAGAAACATTATTAATTCATAACACCTTTATTCCTGCCGAGTACAATGTGGCTTGGTGATAACAACGACCTTCTCCGAGTCCTCGATGACTCGTAGCGATGACACCAGATCTGGGCCGCACAGTCTTGCTAGCGCAGCGCCGCGTGCTGTGACGTAGCGGAGGAATGTCCTTACTTCGGCCGCCCGTGGATGGCGACGCCCGGCTGGCCGGCCGGCTCGCGGCGGACAGCAGGCTGCTGCACATAGAGGCTCCGGGTTGGAGTCCTCGGCGCTGTCGGCACCAGAAGCGTTCTCGTAGTGCGGAGTGTACTCTATCCCACCCCGTCTTCTTCCCTGCTCCTCCTGGTGGCTCGTCCACGGTGGACGGGCGGAACCGGCTGCAGTCCCCAGCGTCGTCGGCTCACCCGGTTGTGACGGCGGATGCACAGGGCCTAGGCTCCGCACGATCTCGACGACGGCTCACTGATGAGGTCAGCATTGGCGGCGAGCGAGTCTGCCGCGATGTCTGCTAATCCTGGGTTGATGATTGACAGCGGCAGCAGAGACGACCAGAGCTGGTACTGTCCCCTCACGTCTGCTGCTGGATGGTCCGCCCTTACTGCAACATCTCCTTAATAAAGATTAACATGTCGATCACCGAGCTGAGCGCTATGCAGCGACCCAGTACACATCTAACTGCAAGTCTAACTGCGAGAGCGAGTGTCTTGCTGCTATCAAAGCTGGCGTATGTAAAGGAAGCACGAGCGACGTCCTGACGTCATGCTTGTTTGTAATGACCGCATTTGTTCCACTTATAGTGCTGACTTATCTGTCGTACTCGCCCCTGAGGTGTTCTTGCGACAGAGTTACGTGTTGTTGCGGCAGACTTACGCGAAGTTGTGAAATGCAGTACAGCTGACGCTATACCCCTGTCTTGCACTCTACAAAAGTCTCCGTCTAACACAAACCCGTGTGCTAAGCAATCCTCTCTCGCCTCTTGTGTGTAACCAGGCCATTGCCCCTGTGTGACGACACATTCCGATATATGTGCAATCCTCTTAGCTCTTGGCTAACCTACTGCCTCTGGCTCTCGGCATAGGCAACGAAACTTTGACAATATTCCACGTTTCCAACTCTTTACTATTCCGCGACACTACACTATCTATAGCTGCATTTCATGTAGACATTCGAGGGAGGACTGTATGAGGTGTGGAAGTGTGTGATAATGGAGGAGTGTCGGAGGAATAAGTACAAGATTTCTGTTCAGCAGATTTCGGAAATGCAGAGGGATGGAGCCAGGATGCATCCCGTAACCAGCATATGCTCATGCGCATACACAAACTGCAGAGATATTTACCATCAAGCATTCACACTCCCAAATCGCAAGAGACGTCCAGTTGATGTCAATTTGCTTTGGTCTAAACATATTTGTATACTCCGTATATACCACTGAATACCATCCTGCAGAATGTGTTCTATCTCCCAGCCCACAAGAGACGACTGCCTCTCATCCAACAGGGCGAAGAACTGATTTAGCTCATGAGTTCACCGCTAGAGTACACTTCGATAGGTCATGCGGTCACATCATTCAGGCAATAGGTGCACAGCATCCCGATGCCGTAGGTGGCTTGTACATAAGGAGGACTCAGCAGTTCATCGATATCTGTTCCTGTCACTCAGTGCAGATGAAGTGTCACTCGCTGCAGCAGAATAGCAGGCAAAAATGGTTCAAATGGCTCTGAGCACTATGGGACTTGACAGCAGTGGTCATCAGTCCCCTAGAACTTAGAACTACTTAAACCTAACTAACCTAAGGACATCACACACATCCATGCCCGAGGCAGGACTCGAACCTGCGACCGTACCAGTCGCACGGTTCCGGACTGCGCGCCTAGAACCGCGAGACCACCGCGGCCGGCGGAATAACAGGAAGAAGCAGCAGAAAAGTAAGTCCTAAAATTATTATTATTGTTATATTATTATTGTTTATGTGCCAACAGCATATTATGCTTTTGAATATTCGTCTTTGTCCTGTAGCTGCTCCTGTGATGTGAGCATCAGCAGGTTCCAACCTGCCCCAGTACGCACACCTGAAGACCTCGGACTCGTCCACGCAAGATCCTGTAATGCAACTCCTCAGCATGCTGGAGCAGGATAGCGAGGTGTTAATGTCGGTGCCGGACGCTACGCTTGATGGAGCGTCACAGTACTGGGCTCATTCGTACGCACCATCCATTGGTCATCGCCGAAGAGACTTGCCACCATCAGTGCTAGAACAGTAGGCTAACCGCACTGGTGGGGATGTTGTCGATGAGAAGTTACTGACCGCCAGTGCACCTCAACCTTTACTATTCGCCTCAAGCTATGTGTTAACAGTTAGTGCTTCAAAATGTCTTCATGTAGGACTTGAAGTTTCGCAGTACCATAGCTTGTCAACTGTTTTAGTGCTGGAAAATGTGCTCAAAAATATTAAAGTGAGATTTTACGACTACAAGTGGCATGAACTGTGTTGTGTAGAAACACACATCAAGAAACATACGACTACCGAATATTATCCATCTCAATCCTACCAGGACATGTACTATGGCAAGCTAACTGTGAGTATTCTATCAATGTATGATGATGCTACACTAACAATTAAAAGTGCGGACAGTTATAGTATTTTCATGCAGCACTCGTCTGTTGATAACTTGTTCAATTTAGACATGGCTGTAACTAGTACGATAGAGAGACTAAATAGATGGTGTCCATATGTTCAAGCAGTACACAGTGATATCATTAACTGGCTTCACACATCTAGCATCCACACAGATGATACAGAACATTGTTTTAGTACCTTTATAACACCAGTGCCCAAGTCTTGTGCTCTTCCTCGAATAGGTTTTGAACACGTTGAAGTCAAATTTACTGATGGTATACCAGACTATTGCAATGCACCAATAACATTACGAGATATACGTGCTGAATTTGAAGCTTACAAAAAGCAGCTATTTTCCAAATACTGTACCTCTGTTCGACCGTTTAAAAAAGAATAAAGTAACTTTTCTCATGCTGATTATATTTGTAAGTATTTTAATAAATAAATATATTTATAATATTAAATTAGTTTTTTTGTTTTTATTTGTCAAGACAAAATGTCATCTACGTTAATCTATATGATGCCCTTCCCTTTAAATATAGCACTTTGAGTTCATTCTATTGTGTAGCCGTTGTAGCTCAGTTGCTAAGGTGACTGCGCTATAGTGGCTACACACACACATATTGTTTATCATATAAAAGCCTACTGCACGCCAGGATCTAGCACAGTAGGCATCATGGCAGGCTGGGTAATACAACCTCGCCGCAGGGACTTTGTTGTAGGTGACTGGTCCTGTGATGATGACCAAGATCAGAAGACCAACAAGAATGGACCACTCCCTCCTGACAGCATACGAGCGATAATTGTAGGCCCTTCCCACTGTGGCAAGACAAATGTCCTCACGCTCTGTTAACGCACATAGTGGACACCGCTTCGAGCACCTTTTTGTCTTCCCGAAAACACTGTTTCAGCCTAAGTACCAGTTACTGAAGAAAATATTAGATGGAGTAGATGGTGTAACGTACAGAGCATTCAGTGAAAGCGACGACATCCCCCCACCTGAAGAGGTAAAGCCCACACTGTCTTCATATTTGACGATGTCGCTGATGAAAAGCAAGATCAAATCCGTAAATATTTCTGCTTTGGCCGTCATATGGGTGTTGATGTATTTTATCTGAGTCAGACGTATTCCAGGATCCCAAAACAGTGGGTTAGGGAAACGCCAACCTCATTATAGCATTCAGACAAGACAATCTCAATATAAGAACATTTACCATGCTCACGTAGGGACCGACATGTCATACAATGAATTTGTAAAGATACGCGCTGATTGTTGGAACCACTCACAATACGGGTTTCTCGTTATTGATAAAACTCGCAAACCGAATGACGGTAGGTATAGCCGGAACTTCCAAGAATTTCTCCATATATAAACGTGCAAAACAGTTTAGTGCGTAAGTTGACACTACAACATGGACAAATTCGCACGCATGGTGCACGCTCAGTCTGAGAGGTTAGGTGTGCAGAGACAGAATGCTTGCATGTACACCGATATCAGATTTAAAAATCCTGAGGCGAGACTCGTTAAGGTTGTAAGGGAATTGAGGGACACTCAGAAACTTCTTGCGATTAACCAAAACCGGATAGAGAACAGAATTAGCACACTTGAGCGGCAGATAGAAGCCGAGGCTGTTGTTATTGAAGAAGGTAGTTCAGGGAACAAGAAAAAGAAGAACAACAAAGTATATATAAAACCACGTGACATTCAGAGCTCTGATTAATATCCTTCGAGATGTTGACAAAGCATAAAGCCATTCAGGCACGCAAACCCGTTCGACATAAATTACGTTTGCTTAAGTTGGGACATATCGATCGCGAGCAAACACTAAAAGAAACTTTTTAACCTGTTACCGAAACTATCACCAAGATGGCTTCACGTGATAATGATCCAATAGCAGAATTCACCAACCAGTATCCACCCGTTAAGATAGATAGGGCATTTGGTGTCAGCAGGGAGAGACTGTACATGCTAGGCTCCCAAACTATAAGTTTATCCGATAGCACAATACGGATCGGGGATACAGAGTTTAAAAGAACGCCTGGCTTAATGAACCTAATCTTCCTAAGGCCATCAAAAAACTTAAAATACTCTGCCAGTGATCGCAAAGTGTATTGTGAAATACTTGACTCGACTGATTTGTATAAAAATCCTGACAGAACACTGTGATAGCCGGAAAAATCTAAATACACGACCATTATACAACCTTTACTGAATGAAAAACCTAAAAGCATCTGTGAGGGTGTAGACTTTCAGCATAAAGGAGTGAGCAATCAAGTCCCGCAGGATATATATTACGATGACCCAGATGAACTAGTAGACAGATTTCGACTGTTGATGGCTTCGGCTGCTGCGGGCAATACAGCTCATTCGAATGAGGTTGTTTCGATAATCTCTGAGCTTCGAGAGAGAGAGGTATCATCGAATACGTATGGAGACAGCAGTTCGAGAACTGCACAAGCCAGCACGCAAAAGATACCCCCGCAGGCATGTTATGATTAAAGGCCTGGATGACTTGTGGCAAGCTGATCTTGTATATATGAGTCAATATTCACATGACAATAATGGATTCAAAAACATTTTAATGATTATTGATGCATACTCTAAATTCGCATGGGCATTACCTGCGAAAACTAAAGCTGGTAGAGATGTAGCTTCGGTGTTTGAGCGTTTGCTGCAGACAGGAACCAATCGTCAAACCGATCTTCGTGGCGAGTTTTCCAATGAACATTTCAAGATTGCTATGGAGCGGTACGGGATACATCACTACTCCACATTTACCCACCTGAGAGCCAACATCGTGGAGCGTTTCAACAGAACAGTCAAAGCTCAAATGTGGATGCGGTTTAATCTTCAGGGTTCATACAAGTGGCTAGATATCCTCCCACAGATAATTGCAAGGTATACTCGAACCAAACAAAGTACAACAAAAATGAGACCGATCGATGTTCGCTATAATTCACTGATGGACACAGTATATTTCCGCATTAAAATGCTGGACCCTCGCAAACAGAAGTCCAATGTAGGTGACTTAGTACGTATTTCAAAACAGAAGACAGCGTTCGAGAAATCGTACTTACCAAACTGGTCTGCGGAGATATTCACAGTATCCAAAGAGCACAGGGCGAACCCTAGGACATATATCTTAAAGGAAGGCAAGGGTGAAGAGATTGCAGGATGCTTTTACACGGAGTAATTGCAGAAGAGTTCTGAACCAGATGTATTTGTCAACGAACGTGTGATAAGACGTCGCGGGAATAGAGCGCTAGTTAAATGGTTAGGATTTTCATCATCAGAAAACAGTTGGATTGACGCCGACAAGTTGGTATATAACAGGGAGCCTAGACCCCTATCTCCTCAGTATCATACCATGCACATACGAGGTACATCATAATAAGAGGTGGTGTTCTCGACAGATTGCCTATTGAATTACATCTCCCTGGACATAACTTATGTGGGCCTGGAACAAAGCTTCAGAAACGCCTGGCACGTGGTGATAAAGGTATTAACCTACTAGACGAAGCCTGCCTTGAGAACGACCTCGCATACTCTGCAAATAAGGAGCTCTCAGCACGCCACGTCGCCGGCCGAATATTTGCAGATAAAGCCAAGGAAATAAGCCGAAGAAAAGATCTCGGAATAGGCCAATGCGTTGCTGCATTCGTAGTTGATAAAAAATGCGTGGAAAAATTACGCTACTGGCCATTAAAATTGCTACACCACGAAGATGACGTGCTATAGACGCGAAATTTAGCCTACAGGAAGAAGATGCTGTGATATCCAAATGAATTGGAAGCTTGTATTCGTCATCGCCATAATGGCGTATCACTCGGCGTGATGGTATGGGGTGCCATTGGTTACTCGTCTCGGTCACCTCTTGTTCGCATTGACGCCACTTTGAACAGTGGACGTTAAATTTCAGATGTGTTACGACCCGTGGTTCTACCCTTCATTCGATCCCTGCGAAACCCTACATTTCAGCAGGAAAATGCACGAGTGGATGTTGCAGGTCCTGTATGGGCCTTTTTGGATACAGAAAATGTGCGACTGCTGCCCTGGCCAGCGCATTCTCCAGATCTCTCACCAATTGAAAACGTCTGGTCAATGGTGGCCGAGCAACTGGCTCGTCACAATACGCCAGTCACTACTCTTGATGAACTGTGGTATCGTGTTAAAGCTGCATGGGCAGCTGTACCTGTACACGCCATTCAAGCTCTGTTTGACTCAATGCCCAGGCGTATCAAGGTCGTTTTTACGCCCAGACGTGGTTGTTCTGGGTACTGATTTCTCAGGATCTATGCACCCAAATTGCATGAAAATATAATCACATGTCAGTTCTAGTATAATATATTTGTCCAGTGAATACCTACTTATCATCTCCATTTCTTCTTGGTGTAGCAATTTTAATGGCCAGTAGTGTAATTTGGGCTAGGGGTGACGAATTTCAACGAATTATGAATGCAGCGCGAACAGCTTTGAGGCCGAAGAACAATAAGAAGAAACCCGGTTGTTTGAAAAACTGTATTCTCACTTCGATGTGTGCAGCTAAATGTGTGTTGAACGGTGGGACCAAGAAGGAGAACAAGAAGAACAAGACTTCAATTAAACCGCCTAGGGTCCTACCACTACCAAAGACTTCAGGTGGAATTATCCCGTTCCTCGTTCCAGCCCTTGCAGCCGTGTCCGCTGTAGGTTCGCTTACAGGCGGGGCCGCAGCTGTCGCCAAAACGGTGAAAAACGCGCAGAAAGCACAGGCCCAACTAGAGGAAGCCAAAAGACATAATCGCGCTATGGAGGCAGCTGCCATCGGAAAAGGTATCTACTTGAAACCATACAGGAAAGGACTAGGTCTTTTCATAAATAAAAAAAAGTCCGTTAGTTATCCTACCTGACCGAACACTCACCAATAAAGATCTAGTTAAAATTGTTAAAGAAGAACTTCACATATTCTACAAATACAACCTGATGCCTACAATATTGATGATGTAAACGAAGTCTTAAAACAGTCAGGAAAAGGTATTGAACTATGGGCAAACATTAATACCTTTAAATCTGAAATACGGACAGAGTGTGCTACGATTGACTTTACACAGAAAGTTTCACTAGGTCCACTGCTAGGTTTTGCACAGGATCGTGCTTTGGTGAAGGACGCCAGTAAATTTTACTCATCAGATCAAGCTGTAGATATACTTCCAGTGAGCACAATCGACGTTGAGCGTAATATTGCCACAAACTCATACCTGAACGATAAGTCGATTTACTCAATTTCCGGATTCTTTCTTACAGTCAGTATAGGGTATAAAATAGTTCAAGCCCCCACAAACGCTATATATCTCCCGGTCACAGTTCAGACACTAGACTACCTAGAACTGCGTACTGTGGACCAGAACAATCAGCTTGTTAACTTTAGAGGAGAAGAGATCATTGTACGCTTGCATCTAAGGCAGGATGGGAATAAGGTATAAAGCTAGCACACCAAGCTCACAATCCGTCAGTTCATCGCAGAAGGGCAAGGTGATAACACACCTTAATTACGAATTCCTCATTTCAGCAGGTTTAAAACCGCAGAATGACCTCGCTCAGTGTAACTCAGTCAGTAGAGATTGATGACTGAATTATATGTCATGAATACCACTCACACAAACCCTACGCTTCAAGCACATTTAACAAAAGTGATGAAATTAGGATTGTTATCCAGCATGAGGACGCAGTAACACTGCCTAGCAAGAGCTTCCTGTATCTGGACTGCACATTTAAGAAAGCTGACGGGGCTGTGATAGCGTTCTCGAAGCTCACTCGAAATGCTGTAGCATTCCTGTTTCAAGAGATACATTATCAACTCAACAGAATCGAAATCGACCGCACACGCAATGTCAGTATTACGTCAACCCTTAAGACGTACGTTTCAGCCTCACCCTCTGATTCAAAGAGCTTGGAAAATGCTGGGTGGTTCATAGATGCGCCAGATGGTGAAGGGGGACACAGCCAATTTGCCTACCACTAACCTTCTGATCATGGGGGCTTTTTGAATACCCAGTCCTACCTACAGAATCCACACATACTTGGGCTATTAATACATCAGTGCAGTTGGAAGCACCTCGATTCATCATACTCGCTTTCAAACTCAACGGCGTGGTAATGTATCAAAGGACTCAACTGAATTTGACACTGCAAGTTAAGTAATGCCAGAGTCTACTTGAATTCAGAATACTACCCATACGAGAATCTGCATCTACAGTGGGACAGCAATGTATGCAGTCTTGTATTTGACATGTATGAGAGATTCTGAGCATCTTACTATGAAGGTGTTCAAAATGAAGGATGCCTACTCAGTCCACAGAGTTTCAAGAAGCTAGCACCAATAATCGTCATTGACTGTTCAAAACAGAATGAGATAATTAAATCAGGGTCTGTAGATGTACGGATTGAATTTGAATCTTCAGCAAACTTCCCTGATCAGATTTCGGCGTATGCTCTCATCCCGCATGATCGTCTTGTTAACTACTGCCCGCTCTCGGGTGTAGTGCAACGAGTTGTATAAATTAATAGACACTCTGCTAACTCTAAAGCAGATCACGATGTTACCTGAAGGTGTGAGGATCATAGCTGACGTTCAAGTATTTTACTACGATGAGCGCAGGCAATTCATAATTAAAGACTGTGCATTAATAGCATTCACTCAAAGTGATGGAATAATAGGAACATTTGCATCAGGAGTTGAATCGCCGAAATCATTCAAAGATGTCAAGTGCAATAAGACAGCAAGAAGCGCGCGATTTGGTTAACGAGATTCTATCATGGAATTCACTGGGATTGCCCTGGCATCTCTTACAAAGGTTTCGTTCTAGTGCTGCGAGTATTTGATCACAAGGAGACAGTAATCTACGTTAAAGGCAATGAGAAGATTACCTGGCTGCGTCCAATCTTAAAGTATGCAGATATTTGGAACCTTGAACACTACGATTGTCCACCTCTCCATCAACTTAGATGGCGAACATTTGAAGAAGAAGAAAATAGTGTTGTGTCTGCATGTGAAAATGTAAAATTTAGTCTTAAATTTACTCGTCAATAAATCAATAAATTTATTTGTGCATAAAAATTCTTGCTGTTTTCTTTCTGTGATACCTACATCCGTAGAAGTTAGTTTATTGGTTGTACTGTGCGTGAAGCGCATTTCACTGGAGCTGTCTGAGCCAGTTTACCTTGCCTGCTCGTCAATGCGTCTGCCGTTGAATGTGAGAGTTGTGGGGTGCGCTGTGTCAGATGTCTGTTGTTTAAAGTGACATCCAGTGCACGTTAGGGGGCTGAAAGAGAGTGGCAGTGTCTGTTTGTGACCGGCGGACCAAGTCCAGCACAAGTTATTTAGAATTCATGTGTGTCTTTAAGGTAGTGCACAGTGGCTTTATGCACGTTTTTTGCACACATTTATCATATTTTTTTAATAAAAAAAAAGAGTGATCACGATTGAGGGTGAAATAAGAAGAACATTCGACATTATTTTTCACAATAAAGTGAGTGAATTTATTACTCAATTAAGAATTTTTTACAGAGTTCTGCGAACTATCGGTACAATGATTCACTTCTTAAAATTATACAATTTTACAGAACAATATTATTCCTTTTCATGTAAAAATATGAAATTTCTACAGATAGGTGTTTTTACCTTATTCATAAGCATTGTGCCAAGATAACCCTATGAGTATATATATATATATATATATATATATATATATATATATATATATATATATATATATATATACATCAACTAAAGTAGAGATATCACAAGCTAATTACTCTATATTACAGTGTAAATAATATCGCTACCGAAGTTCCACCCGAATTACTTTTTTAACTATAGGCAGACATATTTTTAGTTCAAATTAGTGGCTCTAAAACATTTTCCACTTCCACGACCAGTTGAAAATACATGTCATTCAATTAAGTTGGACTAAACATTTTTCCCCCCACTACAACAACGAGGTGAACATATATTTGTCATTATAAACATTTTTCCAATAGAATGAACATATTTATAATGAATTTAACTGGTAGAACTCACATTTTTAAAACTAGTTCTGACTGGATGGCTAGCGGCCGGTGAAACTTACAAATTAAAATCTATAACAACTACTCAGATCGAAGCAGATATGAACTGCGCAAAATTGTATTTTCTTCTTCTCCATTATAAAAGGTGGAAGTGAAGGTTTAAAATTTTATGGTTTTGCTCATATATACATTAACTAGTAATAGCCGTTGAAAAATATATACAAATATATGCGTAAAGACTTTTTTAATAGTTTTATTTTAGTTTTTTAACTTTTTTGTGTTTTTATGATTTTTTCTTTGATAGAATAAATAATATTTATATTTACACACAGACACACTTAACACAGGCTCGCACACATTCACACACTCAGACATACACGGAAACACGCAAGCAAAACACTCTCATCCAATATTTACACTACGATAAAAGGGTCATACTACTAAACTGCAGACACTCTCCCTCTCTCTCTCACTATCTCTCTCTCCCTCTCGATCAGAGTCCCCAACCCCTTCTCTCGCCACAAGTGAGTAGTGTGTGTACGGGCGAGTTTCAATGCCGTCATCACAGATGACCCTTTTATCGTCATGAGGCGACAGACCGATTTTAAACTGCAGCACAGTGTAGACCTTGTTCGCTATCGACTGAATACTTGTTTGCTGTACCATATGCGGTGGCTGCGGCTCAGCACCGCGAACACCACCACGTAGGCACTGCAAATAGTCGTCGATAGATAGGGCTCTCCAGGCCATCCACCGTACCCCCTTAGCCCATCTCTGAGTGGGACCTTCCAATGTGCGATATGCATACATTTTTGACCGAAAACCTACAGACTCCACAATCGGCAATCGATTTGACTTGTCTTTCATGAGACCGATAACCTTCTTGTTTTGTGGAACAATACCATAAGGATTATCGGCCACATAAGAAGACGTGTCGAATACATTGCTGTGGTACCTAATTGCTTAATATGGATCGCAGTTCTTCACCCAGTAAATGAAGCTATCTCTGTCCATATAAAGTAATTTGTGATCTGCGAAATGAGTTTTCGCGAACTCATAATGAAAGCTGTACATGTGAATTTTGGATAGGCCTAGTATGCACATCCCCACATAGATATGTTTAGTAAACTCTACTGCAGTTTTCGCCATCTCCACAGCAACGAAGTTCTTATTGAAAATGATGACTCATTTTAAATTTGGTCTGGCAATGCATTTTCTTACGCCATAACGCCCATCCCATTGTGTTCTAATAAAAATTTCACGTCGTTCCCTCAAACTCTCCATAGTTTTACCGAAAATTGAATTATTCATCAATTTATAAAAATCCTTCTCAAAGTCACACGACGCGGAAGTTCTCTGTCTCGTATTCAAATCAATATATTCCTTCAACCAGGGGGACTGCTTGAAGGAGATGGTCTGGATGATTTTAACCAGCTCCATACCCAAGCTGAGGCATTGCTGGAGGTTACGATAATGAATAATGTAGTTCTGCCTCCACAACATACCCTGCATCAGAATCGGTAACCATACCCCCCCCCCCCTGATTTTTCCACCTAATCCCTTGCATTCATCTTCAGGCAGCCACCGAAACTCGCCAATCAGCAGTGATTGCTGCATGGCGTGCCCGTATAAGTTATTGATACCTAGATACATTATGTAACTTGAATCAGGAATGCTTTGAACCTGTCACCCATCCGTGGGGTATTTGCTTTCGCGTGTCTATGAATACATTGGCAAAGCTCCCCACGGATCCCCCGTTCAAAGAAAAGAAGCATGTCAGGGTCAGTCAATAATTCGATACTGCAGTTCGTTTTCTTGAGCATCGCGTCCCAAGACAACCCAGGTGCCATGTAATAAAAGGCGGGGTCCAGAGACTGTGTGGCTATACATATACTCCGGAACATCTCAAAAACGTCCGCAAGCAAGCACGTCTGTGTACATGTAAAACAGCGCGTACTCTCCTAAATTAGAAATACTGAATTCCCGCCAGACATTCACGGCATGCTCATACTCTGCATTCGTTATGGCGTCGCCTGTGAGGTTGCTGGAGCATGCAGTTATGTCGGGTAGCCTGGTTTCGTTGAGTTTCGCCATACTGTTCACATACTCATATGGGAAAACCCCCTTCCTAGTCACAAGTTGAAACTTTTCCTCGTCGGGAAATGCAGCCCAAGGGATATGCATTTCTCCACAAGGTAGAACAGGGCTTAACAACTGGCTGGTTTTGAGCGCGAGTACTCGCGTCTGCTCAGGCACGTGCTCGCGAGCAGGTGCAAGGTCGCGGAGTACGGAGGGAGGGGAGGGAGGGGAAATGCGCGCGCACGTTTGAATAGGGCCGCACGTTTGAATTCGCGCCGACTGCGTAACGTTTAAAGTACTAGATCAGCTCTAACAGTCACTTCGCTGGTTAAGAATCATGTCATGTTGCCGTTGTGTAACCCCAACCATGCGTTCGCAGTTCAACCCCCAGTAGGAGGAATTGGATCTGTTTACAGAAAAAGGTGGTGTTGCAAAATGTTTAGTATGTCACAAAACGCTGAATTCTTGTAGGAAATTTAATTTGCAGCGACATTATATGTCGTACCACGCGAAAGACTACGGAAGTGGAAAATGTGATGGACCAGATCGTGCACAGGAAGTTATTAAACTTGAAAGGAAGCTATCTGAAGAAGATCTGGACGACGAAGAAAAATCAACTGAGGCAGCTCAGAGTGAGTTACAAAATTGCTTTGCTTTTAGCAAAGTCCCTGCGCCCCTTCGCTGATGGCGATTTAATAAAAGAATGTTTGGTAGTTGCAGCGGAACATTTGTGTCCATCTTTAAGTTGAACAGTTTCGGATTGTGCCATTATCTAACATGACCATTATGCGTCACATACAGGACATGGCAGACGGCGTCCAGAGCCAGCTTGCGAATATCTGTGAAGATTTTATGGCGTATTCTCTAGCTCTGGACGAAAGTGTTGATATCACTGGAACAGCGCTGCTTGCCATATTTTTTAGAGGTGTTAATAGAGATCTTCAGGTGAGGGAGGAGCTCCTCGATGTAGTAGCCATGAAGAACACTACAACCGGAGGTGATATTTTAAGTAGTGTTGAAGAAAGTGTTGAAAATATGTCGTGGAATTCTTTAGTTTCAGTGTCTGCAGACGGTGCACCAGCGATGACAGGGAAAAAATCAGGTTTCTTTGCGCTGTTGAAGGAGAATATGCAAAAACTGACCGTGCCGAATGAAATAAGGCGCGTTCACTGTGTCATCCACCAGGAAAACTTATGTGCAAACAGTATCACTCTAAAAAATGTGATGAGTGTTGTTGTTCGTACAACCAATTATATAAGGAAGCATGGGCTACAACACAGGCAATTTAAAAGCTTTCTTGAGGATGTAGAAAGCCAGTATGGTAGCCTGGCTTATTACAGCGAGGTCCTCTGGCTTAGTCGTGGCGAATTATTAAATCGATTTTTTTTGCGTATTAGATGAGATAAATATGTTCATGGAAATAAATAACATGTGTTTTCCTGAATTGAAAGAGCCTTCATGGAAATGTGATCTCGCGTTCTTAGCAGTGTACAGGATGGGCGTATGGGCAGGCGGTGGGCGTTGTGGAATACTAGGGTAATTTTTAGAGAAAGGCCATTTATTGGCTAAAGCATGTTGTAAGGGGCTACATAGGCCTAGGGAGGTGAGGGTGAGCCAGAGCTTATAATCTGGCGAACATTGTTCGCGAAGCTATGGAAAGTTGTTGTCTGCCAAAACTAAGTCCACAGTGCGGCAGCACCGGGAGAAGCAGGAGATGTTCAATGCTACAGGGCGCGCATCCGACTCGTGGGTGAGCAAGAATACGAGAGCGAGCCCGGCGGCGGGCGGCCGGGTATATTCGACGCACCACGCGGCTTCCTCCGCCCTGATTGGTCAGGACCGAGCAAACCGTGCGGGCGGCATGGAACTTTCCAGAGCGTTGCCTGCTGAGCGACGCCTGCCGTGCGGGCGGCATGGAACTTTCCAGAGCGTTGCCTGCTAAGGCCGGTATTACAATATCAAATTTCTTTGTCCAAGATCTTTGTCCAATATCTTTGTCAAAGATATTTGATAGTGTAATAGGGATCTTTGACAAATGTCGTCCAATATTTGATCAAATCTAGGCCGAGGCCGTATATTTGATCAAAGAAATCGCTTGTCTTCTGTTCACTGCAATGCGATATGTTACCACGCCGAGCGCCAGCATCGCTGGAGCGTTCTGTCATCTTTTGTGTTTGTAAACATGGCTGCTAAATACAATTGGTGTGTGGCGTCTACCACAAAATTAATTGAAATGTACGAAGCGGATGAGGCGCTTTACAATGTGAGGCACCCTGAATATAAAAATAGGTTAAGAAGATTGGAGAGTTATAAAAATATTGCAGAGATAATCAGCCGAGACATACGGCCAGGATGTACGGCCGAGGACATAAAAAGGAAGATAAATGGCCTCCGTACTAGCTACTCGTACGAGAAAGCAAAAGTACGTATTGACATATTCATTTATATTTATTTATGCAAGTAAAGTTTACATGTCATACAAATGATTAGCATTAATTTGTTCACTGCAGCGACTTGAAGCATACAATAATGTTTACGTAACCTACAAGTAGTTAAATTATTTTCATTATTAATATTGCAGATGAATAAAAGCAAAAGTGGAGCCAGTGCGCAGGCGGCGTATACACCACAAGTGTACTGGTTTCAAATGCTGAAATTTCTAGACCAGTCAACAGAGGCCGACGAGAGTATGTGCAATTTGGAGAGCACGGAAAGTGAAACTGGAAGTGAACGTGACACATCGACGTTTGAGGAAATGTTAGCGGTATGTACATTTGTTTACATTTTACGTTACTAAATGTGATTATCTTGCCAGGGCACCTTCCCAGCGCCATTGTAAAATGTCTTAAAGTATTCCCTAACTGCTCTCCCGTGTACTGTACGTCCAGAAGCAGCTTGGCAAGCTATTGGTTCCATTTGCTGTAGGTCCTCAGTGGTTTGTGTCTCAAGACAAGTGCAGTCTCCCACTACGGCAGACACAGTTTCCTGCCGTGTGTACAAGTGTTTTCTCCTCTCAGTTGACAAGTTGTGCAATGTGCAGGCAGCCAGTGTTATTGTGGTAACTTTTTCAGGAGGCAGATTAATGGTAGTAAGAAAAATCCTGAAACGACTTGTAAGAATGCCAAAGCTGTTCTCCACTAATCTTCTCCCTCGTGACAGTCTGTAATTGAAAACCTTTTCTTCTTTTGTGATTCCTTTTAAGGGGTATGGCTCCATAATGTTATAAGTCAGAGGAAAAGCGTCATCTGCCAGTACTACCATTGGAGTTGTAATGTTTGTGTTCCCAAGCTTCCTGCCTTCAGGAATGTTGAGCATAGATCGGTCAATGACACACTCACGTAGTTTGCTTTTTGAAAACACTACAGCATCACCAACACGCCCATTAGTTCCTACATCTACATACAAAAATTTGTAGGAAGCATCTACCATGGCAAATAAAATGATACTGTTGAAGGATTTATAATTGAAAAAGTGCGATCCACTAGCTTGTGGACATTTAATACGAATGTGCTTTCCGTCCATTGCTCCTATTGTGTTATAACAGTTCCACTTCTTCTCGAAATCCTCTGCAATTTGCTCCCACTCTCCTCTGCTTGTGGGTACCTGTAAATAAATAAGATTGATGTATGTGCAAGGAAGTACGTAACTAATGGCTTTTATCTTTTATTTTATAGCATGAGATGCAAGAGCCTGTCGCATGTAGCGAGGCACAGCCACAGCCCCTGCGTCGAGAGCGGCCTCCCACTAAAAGGAGGAAAGTCACGCCAGACGTGGCAACTAACGTCATGCAGGAGGCCAGCAGGATACTTCAGGCTATGGCTGATGCTGCCAGAACCATGCCTGTCCATGATGACCGCTATAGTACCCTTGGCGCCCACATCGCAGCAGAACTGCGTGAAATGGGAAGAGTGGGCGGCAGGGAATACACCACTGCCACTATGCACAGTCTGCAGCGGACATTAATGGACAGGTGGGATTTGCTGCATGCGACAGCCCGTGCACAACCGTCCACCTCTGGATATATCCAGATTGCCTTGCAGCAGGCTGGAATACAGGATGAAGATTCCATTCCATAAATATATATGTGTCTATAAATTTGGTGTCTCTCCAATCTTCTCAACCTATTTTTATAATCAGGGTGCCTCACATTGTAAAGTGTCTCATCCGCTTCATACATCTCAATTAATTTTGTGGTATCACACATCTCATTTGCCATGTAAATAAAATTAAATAAATAAAATAATAACAATTTATCTTCATGAACATAAAGTGTATCGAACAGTTATTTACCTTCAGACAATGGTCCTTTAGTGCTTTATAAATTGCTTCACACGTTTCAGGTATTATTTTACTTAATGTGCATTGTGGAATTCGAGTGCTGTACTGTAAGCTAGAGTAACTTTCTCCTGTAGCAAGGAATCGTAGTGTTACAGTGAGCCTGTCTTCTGCAGATATAGCAGTTCGTAGGTGAGTATTGTGTTTTGAGATATGAGGAATCACTTCTCATCCATTCGCAAGAAATTGATGTATGACTTGACGTCTTCCACTATTAACTCACGTAACAAGTTTTGCTGAATGCTTTTTTCGTCTCGTCGTGAAACCCACGGCTTCACCCAGGTACGTTTCCTTTTTTCCCCCCGCTTCTGCATCTCATGTGCACACACAGCAATTGTGGCACAAGCAGCAGCTGCTGCGGTTAATAACAATATGTTTTTGTCAGCCATCTTGAACTTTGACGAAAACTTTGATGACAGTGTAATACCCCTTCTAGCGCTACGTCAAAGATCTTTGTCAAATATATTGGACGGAATATTGGATCACATCTTTGATCAAATCTTTGACAAAGAAATTTGATAGTGTAATACCGGCCTAAGCGACGCCTGGGGCGGCGTTACCTCGTAAGCACATGAGAGAGGCGCGTGATCAAGGTGCCCTTCCTGGGTGCTGACTTCCTGTTACTAGACCGTGGGACGAAAGAATTTACAGGCAGCTAACGCTGCCGGCCGTGGCTTGGCCGCAATGGAAAAATGATATTACCGTTTGGGTGCTCGTATAATAAAGTAAAATCCCCTACTGTCTGGCTCATCCTTTACAGCAGATTTAACTAGCCATCTGAATACTTTGAACATTTCACTACAAGGTAAAGATCTACTAATTACTCATTACATAGATCGAATACGAGCTTTTAAAATGAAATTGACACTTTGGGTGAGTCAGCTGGAAACAGGAAATCTAGCTCATTTTCCTAAATTATCATCCATGCGAGATGTTCACAAGGACAGTGAACGTCAGTTACGACGACATCCCTGCTGATTGACCTTTGATGAATCCGCTCACAGTTTAACTGGCGTCACCTTCATATTAAGTGCACCTGGCAACATTCGTCGATTTGAAACCGTTTCCCCCATGTGAAACATTCTATCAACGAGTTCCACTGTTTGTTGCCCAAGGTCTATCCCCACACGATGTTTGCCGGCCGAGGTGGCCGTGCGGTTCTAGGCGCTCCAGTCCGGAACCACGCGACTGCTACGGTCGCAGGTTCGAATCCTGCCTCAGGCATGGATGTGTGTGATGTCCTTAGGTTAGTTAGGTTTAAGTAGTTCTAAGTTCTAGGGGACTGCTGACCTGAGATGTTAAGTCCCATAGTGCTCAGAGCCATTTGAACCATTTGTGAACGGAGAGCACAATAAACAGTTGGCGAATCGAAGGTAATTTGATGCGGAATATGAGGTTTCGTGTTGTTGGACCCTTCTGCATTTAGGCTACACTAACATCAGTCCCTTAGCTGCTGCTGTTAGACATTTCCTAGTTTCTTTTAACATGATAGTGTCTCATCTCATTACCTGCTAGCTATCCAGTCATACTTAGATATCCTGTTTCCCTGTGTCGCATCCTGGCACAGCCCCACTATACCAGAATGAAGTAAGTGCGAACTGTGTAGCGCAATCGGGACGTTCACGGCAATGCGTTAGTTATAAATTTCTGTCAACCGTTATATCGGAGATGAGAGGGAGAGAATCTCCTTGGTTTGAAGCAAATAAACTTCCTGAAAATAGGTTAAAGAATTGCAATAGGCAGAAGAGATTGGTTAGTTTCTACCAAGTGTATTCTCACATATACTTATGTGAGGTGTTGGACCATAAACCCCTTAGTAAAATTCACCCTATTTATTCGGACTTGTTACTTCAAAGCTAATTGCCGCTACATATAAGAAACAAGTACAAAGCAATCACTTTTATTTGGTTAGCACTGAAATCTCTCTAAATAATTGAGACAAAGACTGACAGCCTCCGTTCAACACTATTCCAATGAAACTCTAAAAATTCTACTTGACCTGCAGTTCCTGAGTGTCTACCAGAGTCTATCACCGTCTTCTCGTAGTTGAAGTCTTTATCAGCTGTATCGGCTGCTATGGGCCTGCTCGGCCCCACTGGCATCTCGCTGCAGAATCTCCAAACTTCCGGCACTGGCTCTGAATCTGCATCTGAATCTCTGCCTCTAGCTACTCCGCTGCCTGGCCTTTTATTTCGTTTCTCATGTACTTGGGTGCACACGAGTTAATTTGTTTCACACGACCCTTTCATTTCTAAGTGATCGGATTGCACAAGAATGCCTATGGTTCCACACGACACTCTCGTTTCTAATTGGTCGGCTTGCGCAAGAATGCCTTCGGTTCCACACGACACTTTCGTTTCTAGCTCCACACAACTTAATTTGGTTCAAAAAATGGTTCAAATGGCTTGTGCACTATGGGACTTAACATCTATGGTCATCAGTCCCCTAGAACTTAGAACTACTTAGACCTAACTAACCTAAGGACAGCACACAACACCCAGCCATCACGAGGCAGAGAAAATCCCTGACCCCGCCGGGAATCGAACCCGGGAACCCGGGCGTGGGAAGCGAGAACGCTACCGCACGACCACGAGATGCGGGCAAATTTGGTTCCACACGAGTCTTTTCCGCACGTGACTGACACTCTCTCTTGCTATATTATGGCCCTGGTGTTTGCGTCTTCCATTACACAAGTTTGATTCATGCTGCTTCCTCCGGCAGGAAGTCAAACACTAAGTTATTTGATGAACAAGCCATACTTGGCAGCCTCCGCCGCTTATCTTCCCCCTACGTCCTGGTGGACTATTTCTTAATGTCGGCTGGCTGTTTGCCTATGGAGCCTGGACTCTCATTATGGTCTCAAAAGCAAGAATAAAAATTAAAATTTTCTATGGTCACAACACCTCCCCCCAAAATTACATTCATGTGCACTTATCCAAAGTGCCATTAATACCTGTAAAATATAGTTACAAAAACATTTTAACGTCTATTGGTTCTAATTACACTGTCATCCGTGTGTCTCGGATGTCTTTCATGTATGACCATTTCCTCGTCTCTGTTTACTGATCTTGTGCTATTCGATTAAGTTCAGGTGTCTGTACTATTGTCGTCTTTACACAAATATATCGACAGCAGTTCCCATCTCCTGGGCCATCAAAGAATTTTTTTTACAAATATTTGCAACAATTATATTTGATACAGCATATAAATACAATGACAAAAATGATTACACTTATACTGATATAAGTAACAACAGAATTGGTTTTGACCTTCTTGTCCTGTTCCAGTTCCATTTGTTCTTTATCTATGAATTTATCAATGTCTTCTAGTCTTTTACCCACTACTCTTAAATCATCTAAATTGGATGTGACGTGCTTCAAAGATAATTCAAGTTCTATTGTTCAAGAATTAATCTTTGTCTCTATTACATCACAACAATCTAAATTCATATCTACAGGTGGTATTTTGTCTCTCCTGGTGTAATTCGTCTGGATTACTTTGTCTGACTGTATATATATATATATATATATATATATATATATATATATATATATATACAGGGTGTTACAAAAAGGTACGGCCAAACTTTCAGTAAACATTCCTCACACACAAATAAAGAAAAGATGTCATGTGGCCATGTGTCCGAAAACGCTTAATTTCCATGTTAGAGCTCATTTTAGTTTCGCCAGTATGTACTGTACTTCCTCGACTCTGATGATCAAATTGTAAATTTTCACAATCAACATGTGTGGGCTAACGAGAATCCGCACGCAATTGTGCAATCACGTCATCAACACAGATTTTCTGTGAACGTTTGGGCAGACATTGTTGGTGATGTCTTGATTGGGCCCCATGTTCTTCCACCTACGCTCAATGGAGCACGTTATCATGATTACATACGGGATACTCTACCTGTGCTGCTAGAACATGTGCCGTTACAAGTACGACACAGCATGTGGTTCATACACGATGTAGCTGCTGCACATTTCAGTAGAAGTTTTCGTACGCTTCTCAACAACAGATTCGGTGACCTATGGATTGGTAGAGGCGGCCCAATTCCATGGCCTCCACGCTCTCCTGACCTCAACCCTCTTGACTTTCATTTATGGGGGCATTTGAAAGCTCTTGTCTACGCAACCCCGGTACCAAATGTAGAGACCCTTCGTGCTCGTATTGTGGACGGCTGTGATACAATACACCATTCTCCAGGGCTGCATCAGCGCATCAGGGATTCCATGCGATGGAGGGTGGATGCATGTATCCACGCTAACGGAGGACATTTTGAACATTTCCTGTATCGAAGTGTTTGAAGTCACGCTGGTACCGTCTGTTGCTGTGTGTTTCCATTCCATGATTAATGTGATTTGAAGAGGAGTAATAAAATGAGCTCTAACATGGAAAGTAAGCGTTTCCGGACACAAGTCCACATAACATATTTTCTTTCTTTGTGTGTGAGGAATGTTTCCTAAAAGTTTGGCCGTACCTTTTTGTAACACCCTGTATGTGTTAGGCTTACGTTTTTGAGTGGTTTTATGTTAGTTGGAATTTCTAAATTATAAGATATGGTCACGCCAGTTTGGGTGTATGGAGTGTAGTGCTTTGAGAATTTCGGGGTAAGTTGTAGACACACTTGGCTCTCCACCGTCTCAAACACCCGATATTTTAATGAGAAAGCGACAGAGCCTTTTTACTGCGTCACGCATATTTGTGTGTGCAGCAAGACTGCTATCACGAGAAGCCAGGAGCTGCGTCAGACGAGCGGCTCCGACGAGTGGTTACCAGCAGCGCCTTGCAATTTATATAAAAAAGTCAAAGAGTGTTGGTATAATGTTCCGTGGTTTGTGGTGTATTGAGGATTGTTTCAGACACAGGTGAAACATGTATTGTATAGAGACTCTTACTTCATATCTTGGCTCTGCATGAGGCAGCACGTATGTAGTTGTATGGGTGTTTTGTCGATTCTGACATTTATCTTGGAACCAGTTGGCTTGCTGAGGCTTGTACAGAATAATTGTTACTATGGGGATGAGAGCTGAAAATACATTGTTGTCGAACTAAAAAGATTCTACGAGTACATGATTTATTTGAAGAATAGAGAGTTGTTTAATATTATTCCCTTTAACGTGACACAGTCTTCGGAGAAGAATTAAACGGTGAGAGCGACATAGATGGTGATCCTAAGAAGAGGGTCAGCTGCACGCAAAAGATATGAGTCAACTGGAAGAGACATGTGACTCGTGCAACCCGACACAGCACTGTCTCTTGTCGCCCAAGAAAGCGTTAGAGGAGGTCGGAGAAATTTGGAAAATGAAAAATAATAACGCTTACCTAGGAAGACAGAAATTGTAGAAATGGTACTAAGCACTATGAGACTTAACATCTGAGGTCATCAGCCCCCTAGGCTTAGAACTACTTAAACCTAACTAACATATGGACATCACACACATCCATGCCGGAGGCAGGATTCGTACCTGCGACCGTAGCAGCAGCGCGGTTCCGGACTGAAGTGCCTAGAACCGCTCGGTCACAACGGCCCTAGGAAGGCAAATGTATGTTTATCTACTTATCTGAGAATATTTTAGGGGTTTAATTTATTGTTGTATGGAGTATCGATTTGTGCACGCAGCTTCACTGCATGGAATTAAACGGGGGGTGAGATTTGCTCACATTGTTGTTAGATTTGAGTCTAATGGGAGTTATTTAAATTAAGAGAAATTATTAATTTGCCGATAAAGTCGATTGAGAATCTGTCACGAGATGCATTTCTCTAGTGGGACTTGAATAACGAGTCAGAATCAGCGACGAACTTTCGAACATCTTGTAAACGCTATAAATCAATTGTTTACTGTGTAGTTTAGATCTGCTTGTGTCGATTCCACTGGGGGAGGCGTTCATTACAGATCCTGGGTGGTTTCGGAAAGTGTTTTTTTTTTTCTTGTATCTGCACCCGATTCGAGTTTCAACAGATGTGTTCCCGCAAAACGATGGTGATGGAATGCAGAGCCATACAGAATTTCGGCCGGGTACTCGACTCCGCCGCTGAAGACTTCGTTGTGACGAAAAGGTTCTGTGAAAATGAGCTCATTGGCGCTCATATTTCTGCGGAAATTCAATAGAGAGTCGATGTTGATAAATGTATGGTTTTGTTTGGCATTTAATTAATATGCCGAAATTCATAATTTATGTTAAATGTATTTTTTTTAAATTTAAAGCATGCTGCATCAACACTACCACAAATGATTACACTATTGATCGGGCGCTTAGAATATTTATGTTATTGTATTATGAATTTGTGTTTTGTAAATTTGCGTGCTACTTCATAAGATATATGGCACGCCAACATGTTATGAAATGGAGGTTGTAACCTCCCCCTCACTTATCGACCTTAATGACAGTAAAAATTAAACCGCGTGTACCTAATGCAAATTTGGGAAAAGCAATCGTCACCGAAGTTAATCTGTCGGTAAAGACGGAGGAAAGGGTTACATCTAATTGAAAGGAAAAATGCAAATGAAACCGGTGGAAATGAATTTTGTAAAAGGGTAAAGTTAATAAAGAAAGTAAATGTGCGGTCGTTACGTTAACGATTAACTGGCGTTAATTAGATATTTGAGATTTGAGGAAAATTGCGGTCGCCAGTCCTTTAGCACTAAAATCGTGGCAACTGAAGGTTGACACATGTTGTGTGAAAACTGAATGTTTGTCAGAAGTAATAAATTTCGCCACACTCTGACTTCATATAGCAAAAGAATTAATAAAACCAGAAAATTGAAAGTTAATTTAGTGACTGAAATTAATAGTGAACTTTGTTTCTGAATCACTACGAAATTCAATAAAATAAGGTTAGTCTTGGGTTACCTCAACAATCATTTCAAAAGCTACTTGAATCTACGCAATTTAGAAATAAGAGATATAACTTTGAACTTGAATTAAATGATTCTGAACAACTAACAATAGTAAAATTTAGTACGTACCAAGCTGAGCTGTAGTCACAGGTAAGCTAAAATATGGTAACACAACTCGCACTCTTAATTTGTGCTTGTGTAATCTAAATATTGTAGCCAGCTACGAATACCGTAACTGAACTTTGAAATTAAAGCAGTGAAATCGAATGATATTGCTGTAATGCTGGCGTTTGAATTTCAACGACACTCGGGTTCATTCCAGAAAAGGAAGGGACGCTTCTTGGTAATGCAATTGCGACAATGAGCAACAAAGGTTCAAGCTAAGTTGCTATATTTTTGTGAGGCAAATGGAACAGTTTGAAAAGCTGAGGTCTGCCATACTGTTCTAGAACTTAACGTGCTTATAGTCTTCCTTGTTGGTTGATTGAAGGTTTGAAGTCGCCGATCGAGGAGTGGCGACAGTCACTCACTGTCGGCCGTCGCTGTTGCAGAAGCTGGATGTTGGCGCACCTTCTTCTCGACACGGTCACCAGGCGAAAACGGGCTCTTGATGTGCGCCAGCTAATGCGTCCCGTCCGCGACACCATGTCAGAAACTATCATAGCAAGTCGAGCGCAATTACATGCTGCCAAACCCCAGAAGCGCGGCAACTCGCGGGAACGTCACTCAACACACCTGCTCCACCACCCTACTCCAGCCAGACTCCCTCTCTGCCCGAGCTCGTAAAACAATTACAATATATAAAGACACAGAAATGTAATATCTTCAGGTAACAAAATAAGGAAAAAATTTATAGTACAATAGATGGAAATAGGAGGATATGCATTTCCGGCGTTACAAGGTGAGAGAGTTAAAGAACATTGCGCTCTCATTTAAACACACGGCCGGAAGAGTCAGCCTACAGAAATTGTGAAATGAACCCTGTCGTCCACGACCGGGTGCCACATAGGACGCAGATCCACCACGAGATGGTGAAACTCACAGGCATCTATTGTCTATTTAGGCCTAAGCGCTGTAGTGTGCGAGTGAGACAGACGAGAAACTACGTCATAGGGAAACTCAGTAGAAGGCCGAGAAGAAGTAGCAGTGTCAAATATGGCGAACCTAAGGTCAGCTATAAAGGGAAACATTTATGGACACTATTTAATTCTGTAGTAACGATGGGAATGAAGTCACAATAATTTTAATATGCCATTATCCACAAATTTTCATGGTGGTCCCAATAAAACGTGAATATTGATCATATCCATAATAGTTTAGGATTTGCAGTTAAAGTAAAATTAAAGAGTTTTGAAACAATGACCTGAATGCTAAAATCGGAACGCTTTGGTCGATCTTAATGATCGACATTTCATATAGAAGCGCAACATTAAAATGACAATTGTTGTAAATATCAACTCTGCAACCTTATTTGTTTAAAGGATATAGAAAATATAAATTATCTGTATATACAGTTAAGTATCAGATCGTCATTTCCTCCACACAAAACACACTGAAATATGACAACATGACACCTTTTTGAATCATTAGGTAATATTATATTTGTTGCAAAGATTAGTGCATAACAGTTACTTTTGTTCTTTGTTTATTTATCAGAAAGCAAGTTGTCGCAAGGCTACTGGCCGTGGCATTCAAAGCTAAGAAGGAAACTGAATTGGTTTTATGTAAAGAAATTTAACGTCTATTATGTAATAGATATTACTGTTACTTTATTTAGAATGTAAAAGTGGTCAAGCTGTGATTGTTTAAATATTTTAAAATATAAAATAATGTAGAATAAGCTGTAGCCAATCAGATGGACGGCTTCAGGATAGGGAACTGCCCTAGTCAGTTGGGTGACGATGTTCGGAACACGGGAACACGCGGCTGGAGACGGGCAGAGAGGGACAGTTCTGGTATAGACACCCAAGAGGACAGTTCGGCTGGAGACACCAAAGATTACAGTGCTTGCGGAGACGCGAAAGCGGACGGTCGGTCTTTAGGCAGCTAGGAAGTGAAATGACTTAGAAAATTTCGCGTTGTGTGGTATTGCGGGACTTAGTCTCCTAGCGGTGAGCAGCCGCGCGCCTGTTGCGAACTCTTAACCTTTCGCATGGTTTGCAAGGTGGAGTATCGAACTTGTAATTCGGGATGTGATTGTGAATGATCGAACCGTGTCAAGTGGAGATGCGCTCAAGTGTAACAGTAACTCTAAATACGACCACTTTCGCTATTAGTTAGCTTTCCGGATAAACATTATTCTAACGCAACTATGCGGTGTACATCATTTATGGGTGATTAATTTAGTTCCCGATATTATTATTACTTTTATTATACGTTACATTAACTTTGCATTTCGCAAACTTGCTATCAACCAGACAATTTAATCAAAGGATCATAAGTGTCTAATTTAGGGCGGTTCAACCTCTAGACGAGTTTGAGCCAAGACATTTCGACGAAGAGGAACCGCATGTGAGCCCGAACGTCTTTGGGATGTTAGCTCGCAGATGCTACAGAAGAATGCTAGAGATCAGGGGAGTAGGTCAAGTAACTAATAAGGAGGTACTGAAAAGAACTGAGAGAAGAGAAATTTGTGGCACAACCTGACTAGAAGAAGGGAGCGGTAGGTAGAACACATTCTGAGGCATCAAGGGATCACCAGTTGAGTACTGGACGGAAGAGTGGGTGGCAAAAATCGTAGACGGAGAACAAGAGATGAATACGTTAAGCAGATTCGGAAGGACGAAGCTTGCAGTAGTTACTCGGAGGTGATGAGGCTTGCACAGGATAGAGTAGCATGAAGAAATGCAACAACTCAGTCTTTGGACTGAAAACCACAACAACAACAAAAGCAGTTGATGAGTTTTACTATTTTTGCCACGAAATAAATGAATATGGGCGAGGTGGGTGGTATAAAATGCAGGCTAGCAGTAGCAACCATTTCTGAAAATGTTAAATTCCTTAACGTCGAATATATATGTGTAGGAAGTCTTTTCCTGGGTATTTTTGTTTGGGGTGTAACGTAGTACAGAACTGAATCGTGAATGGTCTCAGTTCGGAGGAAAGAGTAGAAGCTATTGATATATGGAGTTTCAGAAGGATACAGATTAGTAGATGAGTCAATAACGATAAGGCAATGAATCGATTTGGGACAAAAGGAGATCAGTGGCACTACTTCATTAAAAAAAGGGATTAGTTGATGGGGCACAGGGATGGGAAAGATCACTAGATGCATTCAGTGCGTATGCCAGAGTGCCTCATCCTAAATGTTAAAGAAAGTGTCCTGGCATTCAATGAGGAAACAGGAAGCAGCCAACTAGAGATTACTGCGCACGAGTGAACTAACGATTCCTGTCGGCTGGGAGCCCAGCTCATACTTGAGACAATGCAGAAACTGGTGCAGATGCTAAAAAGGACCTGCCTTTTCACCAATTTTCAGTGAAACTCACAAGCTACAGCATTGTTCCCAGAACTAACCGTGACCCAGTGGTTCCGAATCGCGTAAAATGCTTAAAACAACACTCCATTGTATGACGGTATGGCTACCAGACTGTACACCAAATTCGCGCCTGAGTTATCATCTCTTTTAAACACAATATGCAGCAGATCCTTAGAACAAAAAACCGTGCCCATGTCTGGAAGAAAGTACACATGACACACGTCTACAAGAAGGTTAGCAGTAGTGACCCACAACGCAACTTTCTATCAGTGACATCAGTCACTTTAAACATTGAACATGTTATGAGCTCAAACGGAAAGAGATATGTCGAGCAGAATCATGATTCCGTAAACATCGATCACGTTGAATCCCGAGCTTTTCACACGTGACATTTGAAATCCATGGATCAAGACAGTCAGGTAGATGCTGTATTTCTTGAGTTGCGAAAAGCAATTTACTCAGTCTCAAAAATACACTTACTATCGAAGGAACGATTGTATTTGTGTGGGTATTGAGGAGTTATTGGTAACGAGGACACAGCCAGGTATCTTGGTTGGACAGTCGTCGTCAGGTGTACAGGTAACTCCAGGTTTTCCCCAGGGAAGTATGTTGAGATCCTTGCTGTTCATCTACACTTACACTTCGCATGCCACCTTACAGTGTATGAAAAGAGTGTACTTCGTACCAATATCTTTTCCACCCTTCCGTGCCACATAGTGGGAAAAATAATTTATATTGAATAGAGCATGGGGAAAGAAAGGGAAGGGATGGGTGTAAATTCGTGACTTTCAACCACACAGGGCGTTGTGGTAATGCAATAGCAAAAGGTGAAAATATGTATTACAGGACCGGTCCTCGAACGAGGATTTACCACTTCTCTGAGCTGTTCCCTTAACCGCTTTTTCTAACAATAACTGCAACAAATATGTTATTTATAGTAAACAACTTGGAATTTTGAGGTAATGCTTCTGTTAAATGAATAAGAAAGAACCAGAATCTTTTAAAAAACAAAATGTGAAAGAATTTGCAACGCAGAGGACGCTAACCTGCTGCCTTTCTCTTCACAACTCGAAAGCTGACAAGACGATTTTTTAGGGCCACGTGTCTTCCCCCTTCCCCCCCCCCCCTCCCCGCCGCCAACCTCCGCCTGTCACTTGGTATATAGAAATTCCACAACTCTGGGACTCAAAGAAAATAAAATTTTTCTCTGGTAAGAAACACTGAAAGAAAGTTCCTAACCAAGGAGAAGAAAATACAGCTACGCAATTCCTTGACAGCTGAAGACAAGGTGCAAAATATTCGCAAAATAAACACGAAAACTTGGAAGCCCCTGCCACTTCCAATGAGAGCTCACCATATATTGGCGAAAAACGCGGAGGCCGGGATTGTCGTTACACCCAACTGCATAGTGGACGTAGTGTCCGACAAAGAAGAAGTTCAACCGAGAAAGTAGCTTCAGCTGATAGGGTAACGAAAGCCTGTTGTCGACGAATCCAGTGCCAGTGTTCTCGTCCACAAGAGACAAGTCTGCGTGGTAATGTATCAGATTGGTGACATGTGTCTCAAAGACCAGTCAGACTAAGGTCAATCCGATGCAGGCATTTGTTGGTCGGTGTCGGATTGTCATTGACCCTATACCACAATGAGGTGACTTCCATAGGGAGGATAAGAAGACTAACGTGAAACCACACTGTTTTCCAGGATATCAAAGGCATATCCATTTCAACTGGAGAGGGCGATGACTGTATTCCCCAACGAGAAAGCAAAGATATTGTGTTAAGGTGTGTCGCCGATAAAATGTCGGCTCCCAGAAAACTTATTATAGTATAAAATTCACGTGCGTGCCGCAATTTAGAGTTTTATCCGGACATCATCTGCAGGGAGAGTCAGACTGGCTGATCGAAGACACGTAATTAAGCGAGATGTAATAGAATGAGTAACTCGAGTACATGTTAAAGCGTTACGCCGCATAAATAATACTGAAGTCTTTACTTTAATATTAGGAAGTCCCAACCCTCCAAGGGGACGGGGCCTCGCAACTACTTCAAACCAAAGTCGAAAAATTTGACTTTTCCAAAGAAACGAGGGGAAAATTGCATCAACTCGGGCGCCATTCTCGCGGGAGCGGGAATCTTTATGCACAACACTGCTGAAAACGTAGAAACCTGAGATCCACATCATGCGAAGAGACTAAGGGAACGGCGACCATGTTCACGAATTGCCCTTTGAATTCGATTCGTCACCTCCCGCCAATTGAGTGCAGCCGTTTTCACCGGGCAGCGATCCGAGGTAGCCTCAAACGATTTGCGGCGAGCAACCACCGTTGCCCGTGGATTGACAACGTGTTGAAAACACTGCAGTGGTAATAGGGTACATTTCCATTCTTTAATACGGATCACAAAGAGAAAACAAAAGGAACCCAATAAGTCCTTCGGCAAGGACTTAGCACTACCATAACATCAACCACGCAGGCTCGTATCGAAAAGTTTTCTGCTAATATCTTTCAGCCACATTATTAATCAGTAGTACAGCGAAGCATAGGTTCTAAGGGCAAGACAAAAAGCGTCATGGAGAGGAGGCTCCCCTGCGGTAAGCACCATCGGACGGTGATTTGGGGAGTAAGTTGTCCGTTCACTACGACAGATCCATGAATATCAGTAAAGAGATTCGATAATACTTGACACTCAGCGTAGTTGACACCTGTCACCTTGAGCACCTGCATAAAGAAACCGTGACTGACCCTATCGAATACCTTATTCAAAACAATGCTCCAGAGACGGAAATCGCTGTAGCCACAGAGACAGCGTCCCGACATTTGTCTACAGAAGTTAGAATTGTGCGCCCTGGCACACAGCTTTGGTGGACAGCCAGAATTTTCTATAGCAGTATCGACAAACGGCTGTTAACCTCCTGGGCGACTGTCTTGTAATCGAAAGTAAGTAGCGTGAGAGGGTGGAGTTTATCACTGTCTGAACGACCGGTTGTCTTCGGAGTTAGAACGATTTTACCAACCTTGAAGGTATCAGGAATCAAGTACTGCCGCCCCCCCCCCACCCCCCACCCCGGATCACCTCATTTACCACACACATAATGGTATCACCCATTCAAAACGGTTCAATTGGCTCTGAGAACTATGGGACTTAACATCTGAAGTCATCAGTCCCCTAGAACTTAGAACTACTTAAACCTAACTAACCTAAAGGCATCACACACATCCACGCCCGAGGCAGGATTCGAACCTGCGACCGTATTGGTCGCGCGGTTCCAGACTGAAGCGCCTAGAACCGCTCGGCCACAACTGCTGACTGGTATCACCTGTAGGAGGCCGAACATGTACATGAAATTACTTACGAATACTGTCGAGTAGTGGCGATTTGTGCAATGTTAAATGACCAATGAGGCGATATGCTTTATCGCGAGTAAAGTCACTTAGAAATTCATCTTTTAATGCGGGCGTAACTGCACAATCCAGGAGAGACGTAAATGCGTAAGGGACAATTGTATCAGTAGCGGGGACAGCATAAAGGTCGGTAAAGTAATTATAGGTAGATCGGTCTGGAAATGTCACGTTGGGATGTCAGTACGTGACCATAGGTGTGATTAAGAAACGCGATAGATGCTCGTTTTCGACGCGTCCGCAACCGGATGAGGTAATATAAGGATGTGAGTTCATCCTGTAGGTAGGAGCGGGATTTTGATCGCACCCTGCATCCTTCAGGGTGCGTCCGGAGTGGCTGTGCGGTTCTGGGCGCTGCAGCCTGGAACCGAGCGACCGTTACGGTCGCAGGTTCGAATCCTGTCTCGGCCATGGATGTGTGTGATGTCCTTAGATTAGTTAGGTTTAATTAGTTCTAAGTTCTAGGCGACTGATGACCTCAGAAGTTAAGTCGCATAGTGCTCAGAGCCATTTTGACCCTGCGTCCTTCCATTTGTTGTCTCTTTAACTGAAGAAGCTTCGCTTTAATATGGCGCACATCCTTAATCCGTAAGGGAGTGCGTCTGGTCCCCATATAAAGTTTTCGCAAGACGGAATAATAAAATTCCTGGGTCTGACGGAGATTCCTCTCCCTCTCAGCGCCGTAACGCATTAACGCTTGCCAAAGCAAAGGTGTGGCATGCCCTGACCACCGCTCCATAAGAGTAGGACAACAGTCCTGCGAACGCAAGCTACAGGTCCAAATCCTTCGAAAGATAATTTGAGGGAAGCATGCTTTAAGAGGCATGTGTTCAACATCCAGGGGAGCCACTGCAGTCTTACTGGTTGCGGCACATGATTTAAAGTTACATATTCGGCACAGTGATCAGTGAAACAAGTGGGTATCACGTCTATCGCTAACAGCTGTCCACATAACGAATCAAAAAGATAAAAGGTATCGAGTCTGCTGCTCGAAGTAGCTGTAAAATGCGTAAACCTGACGAGAGTGGGATCGTAACAGACACGCGCAGAGCGCACCAGATCGTGTAGTTCCTTACTTAAATTAAAAACAGGGTGTGATCCACGGGATGCGAAACACAATTAAAATGTCCCCGAAACAAAAGTTTCTGTGGAATTTTACGAAATAAATAAAGTATTCCTCTTTACAAAAGCGCGCACGATCTCTGGAACAGACAGATCCTGATGGGGCAAAAAGAAGAATTAAAGTAAGATCAGAATAGGTGCAGCATATTCCTCGGCCGTTATCAATAACATCGAAATGAGTCACCGGTGCTCCCTCTCTGTAAAATAATACAGTACCACTTGATTCTTCAGGAGCCGCATTAAAGAAAGTAGGAAAGCCGAGAATAGAAAAATGGTCAAATAACACTTCTTGCAAAAATATTACTTCTGCACTTGAATCGTAAGTAAACTGTCGCAGCGCCGCAAGTCTTAACTCGGAACTAAATCTGTCATTATTCGAGATGAGAAAGGCATAGGCCTGCATTTATTGATTACCAAAACAATGCATGTGATAAACACGCCCGGCGCGGTCTAACGCGCTGCTTCCCGAGAGGGAAGACGTGTCGTTTCCCGGCACGAATCCGCCCGGCGGATTAGTGTCGAGGTCCGGTGTGCCGGCCAGCCTGTGGATGGTTTTTAAGGCGGTTTTCCATCTACCTCGGCAAATGCGGGCTGGTTCCTCTTAGTCCGCGTCAGTTGCACTGTGTCGACGATTGCTACGCAAACACCACTTCCCATAATTATTCTACCATGCAAACATTTGGGATTTCCGTTTTTCTTTCATTTTTCGCGATGCCGCGCACTCAGGTTGAAAATGCTTTTTGTTGTGGCTGTACGGGAAGATGACTGCCGCATGGGCCAAAGTGGTGAGGTCCTGCGGAAATTCAGTATCAGGTACAGAGGATACATCACAGTCGTCCACAGATGGGCGGTGCGACTCCTGGGAATCAACGAAAACGAAAACTGATGGTACGTCTTTCACTATCACCTTATATTCTACTGGCACCCATGTGCCTATGTGGTTCTAACCAGCAGCGGCCTGTTGCATGCTTTCCCCATCCGGGAGCGCAGAAGGAGGGTGGGAAGAAGTTACAGACTATTGGATGTCTGGCAAGTCCGTCGATATAGGACGGAGCTCCGGAATAGGTCAATCCTCATGTGATTCCGAAGAGGCACTCTCGGTCTCGGAAGTCACGTCGGAGGGGGTGCTGGACGCTTTAGACTCTTGAACAGCAACCGACGTGTTATCATTAGGATTGAACTCGAGGAGGAGACGCCTCCTCCGACGGAATCTGTTCAATAGAGCGGAGAATTGAAAGGGAATCGTCTGACTCTTCACCATCTTGCGTCCGTCTACGCATGTTTTGAAGGAGAGAGAGTGGCGGCGTGGAAGCTACAGTGGTAAAGTCCCCAGGCAAGATTAACGGTGGATATGTGGATATGCGCTAGGACCAATGGCTCGCGTTGCCTCTCATAATCTATAATTACGCACAATGGCTGTCACTTGAGAAAACTGGTCCGCTCAAGTTAGCCATTAACGTTGTTCATAAGTGGGTTTTAGGTCGTGACACGACGCGGACAACTTGTGCGAAGGTGTCCACTGATTACCTATAAAACAGGTCCCTCCTTGTCTTGTGCATATTATACGTACCCGGTATCCTCACACCTGTTAAGGGGGGAGGGGAGGTATTCCGTTTGGCCACCACGTCCACGGATCGAACACCGCTATAGACTTGTAAAAGTTGTTGAGCGGACCAGTGTTCTTGCCGTGTATTCCGTATGTTCCCAAACGGAAGCAGAACGTTCTGAGGTACCTTGCGTTGCCTCAGTGACTTACGGTAAACTACTGTAAAATGAGGAGCTCGTTCTTCCACATACTCTCTGTAGAATTTTACACGTATTTCATCTGGTCAAGATGTCTTTCCACTACGATGGAGTTGTTTGACGTATAGGGTCTCCAAATTAAAGTTACATTGTTAAAACACTACAGAAAGACAAATACTGCTCATAAAGAGGTTAAATTTAAACAGAATATTATAGACGCAAGAGGAAACGTCCTGAAAAAAAATTAACAAAAATTTTACCAGTTGATGGCGGTGTAAGCGTCTTAAAGCAGATGGGGACGGTCACATATTGCAGATCATTCGCAATACGACGACTATGGTCTATGGTTTGCGTTGCACATTACGCTATTCGTAATGTCCAATGTGCCTAACTGCAAAAGTTCAGCGGTCAACAGTTGTGGCACTGTCAGTTAGGTAAGCACATCCACTACGGCAAGGTCGTACCACATCAGATTGGAAAAGTCGGTTTTTAACCATCCTGAGACCAAAAAATGCATAAAAAGCAAAACGGCATCGGTTTTTAATTGTCCTGGGGCCGAAAAGCACATAAAAAGCAAAATTACCACGGTTTTTAATTTTCCTGATACCGAGAACCGCATAAAAAGGGTAATGGCATCGTTTTCTAGTTTTCGTGAGACTGGCGCAAGACAAGTTCGGTATGCTTTCCACTGTTTTCTGCCACAAATTGAAATCGAGGAACATAATGTTCCACAACATACCGAAGTGTTTGGGGGGTCCCATTCAGAGTGCACTGCACAATGCGTGCCTTCAATTCAGCTACTTTCGTAATTGGTGCACTAAATACAATATCTTCAAGATAATTCCAAGCCAGAAGTCACACGCATTTAAATCAGATGGTCTGGCCGGCTAGGCTATAGGGAGATGACGGCTGATAATTCTAGCATTTCCAATATACCTCTAGATCAGCCGCTTCACTGGCTGTGCAATGTACGAAGGAGCACCACCTGCGATAAAAATGATCCTGCCCACACATCCACGCTGGTGAATGGTTGGAATGACACTGGTGAGCCCAAGACTCTCGTAGCGTTTACCTGTGACGGTACAAATAAGAGAACCCACAGGACTCATCTCCTCTAAAAGATACGGCCCTGCGATAAACGATGGCTCAACTCACACCACACAGTCAGCTTTGCCGAGTGAAGCGGTACCGACTGACGTGCGTGCTGATTTTCGGTTGTGCATACTTTATAATTCTCCATATAGACATGTCTTTGGAGATGGAAATGGGCTTCGTCTGCCCACATAGTATTCTATTGCCATTTATTGTCCACTTCCATGCGAGCAAGAAATTCCGGAGCGAACGTTTGCTTGCTATCAGGTAAGCAGGAAGCAATTCTTGAACATTGTTAATTTTGTATGGGTAGCAATGCGGGATGTTTCAAAGGATTTTATGCTCCATTCTCCCAAGCATGTCCTACGTGCGGTCAGTTCCCCGTGAACCGCACGGTTGCACAGTATCATTCGAGCCGTCCAGCAGTCACATCGGATTAGCTTCTTTCCTCCTTCTACCACATTGCACTTCAAAAGAACTTCTCTTTACTAATTCTGTAATCATTTTGTCCTGATCCTTAGCAGACACTGGACCAATGTCTTTATCCGTGAGTGTCCCGTACTTCTGCCGTCCGGAACTTCTGGCTGACGGTCACCGGTCTTGTTGCAGAGTTTTATGGGCAACGCGCCATCCTTCATGGAGAAAGTCATGCTGAGCATCTCCGACGCAAGTTGAGGAAGAGCCCAGTGCCGCGCGTCTGTTGGTGTGCATATACTACCGCTAATAGCTCCGACTATCGATCAGATTTTCGTTAAATGTTCTTTATTCCATGACGTTCCTCCCTGTGTCAATAACATGCTGTTCAAATTTTACATAATTCAGAGCAGTGGTTCTCTTCCTACAGCCTTTTAAAACTGGAACTTTAGTTATGCACACCCTGTATATTTGCAGACTGAAGCGACAAACGAAAACTTGTACCAAGGCCGGGATTGGAATCCATTTCTCCTGCTGACCAGACAGATCCACTAACCACTAAGTTACCTTGTTTCAATACCCGCCACTTCGGCGTCCGTACCATGATTGAAAGGAGGAATCGCATTACTATGTTCTGCGATTAAACATAATCAAAAGGCTGAACCTGTGTTTCGACAATGTAATCTTACCCTCCCACACCACTATTAAATTCATTGTTTTAGCATCTTCACTATTTTAAAAAGCTTCTAGAGGTGTAAGATATACAAAATAATAACTTTTTACTTATCTTCGTTATCTCGTTGTTGTTGTCGATGATTCAAAGTCTTGTCTACGGGTACATTCTTGCAGATGAAATTTTGATTTAACGGGTTCCTGCAGACGAAATATCTGATGAAGATATACATGTTGCTACGACTTTCATTTATTTTTATCCCATTCTTCTAAATCACACAGACTTAACAATTTTCACTTGTATCACACCAAAAATTACGTTGTTGTTGAGAAGTTTAGAAAAACATCTATTTCCATCAGAGGCATGCCCACCACTTCCAACATTCTGCGGTACCCACACAATTCCAAACAGTTTATAAAGCAAAAGAGTTTACAAAGCAAAAGATGAATCATCGCTAAATATATATCATTATTCTATTAATTAATCCACAAATAAATTTAATAATTAGCGTTAGAGTGTAAAATTAATAATATAAATTTTAAGTATGCCAGAAATTTTGTAATTTCAATTATTCTTAAAAGAATAATAATTTAACTGTTAGTAAATATTGATTGTAACACATTAGTTTCTCTTTTATACATTTTAGCCTGAAATATAATGCATCACAAACAAAATCATATTAATTCTTTTAGTCAAACAGCTGAGGTAATTTTAAACTATACAAGAATCGATAGTATACATGGTATCGGTTAATCGGTTATCTTTACTAAAAAAAAAAAAATTCGTTCCAGTATGATGACCGACTTTACTTCTTCGAATTTATAGACATATCGGTTGGCAAAATTCTACTTTGAAATTCATCGAAAGACTCTCTTGTTGCCCTCCTTACGCTAATTTTCGCTACGTTCAGCTTTTGTTTGTCAGCTAGACTTTGACGTAGCTTAAAACTGTGATGAAGTCTCTTTATTGTCGTAGTAGCTTCCTCTCGTAGAGCTTCCACTCCGTTCGAAACAACAAGGCAACAGTCGGCTCTGTGTTGTGCTACAAACAGCGAGCCGAGTTTACAACACCCATGCGATGCTAATTGCCTCTACGATCTCAGCCAACCGCCTAAGGAACCGAGGGTAGCATCAGAACACGAGCGACAATTGTTATTAGTGCTGACACGAGATACAACCTGCAGTCAGCTGCGCCCAAGGCTAGCAACAGGCGCTCGCAATTGTATGTTAATGACCTTGCAGACAATATTAACGGTAAACTCAGATTTTTCGTGTCTGATGCTGTTACCTACAACGAAGCACTGTTCAATAAAGCTGCACAAATATTCAATAAAATCTTGATAAGATTTCAGAGTCGTACAAAGATGGATTACTTGCTCTAAATGTTAGGAATCGTAAAATCCTGCCCTTCACAAAACGAAAAAAAATTGCAATATCCTGTTACTACAATACCAATGAATTGCAAGTGGAATAACTAAACCCATTCAAATATTTGAGGGTAACAATTTGCAGGGATATGTTATACACTGCAGGGCCAAAGAAACTGGTATAAGCATGCGCATTCAAACACAGAGATACGTAAACAGACAGAATAAGGCACTGCGGTCGGCAAAGTTTACGTAAAAAACAATTGTCAGACGCAGTTGTTGGATCTGTTACTGCTGGTATAATGACAGGTTATCAAGATTTAAATGAGTTTGAACGTGGTGTTACAGTTGGCACACGAGCGATTGGACATAGCATCACCGAGGTAGCGATGAAGCGCGGATTTTCCAGTATGACCATTTCAGAGTGTACCATGAATATCAGTAATCCGGTAAAGCATTAAGTCTTCGACATCACTGTGGCCGGAAAAAGATAATGCAAGAACGACAACTGAACAGAATCGTTCAACGTGACACAAGTGCATTCGTTCCGCAAACTGCTGCAGGTTTCAATGTTGCTCCATCAACAAGTGTCAACGTTCGAACCATTCAACGAAATATCATTGATATGGGCTTTCGGAGCCGAGGGCCCACTCCTGTACCCTCGATGAGTGCACCACACAAAGCTTTACGCCTCGCCTGTCCCGTCAACACCGACATTGGACTGTTGATGACTGGAAACATGTTGCCTAGTCGGACGAGTCTCGTTTCCAATTATATCTAGTGGATGGACGTGTACTGGTATCAAGACAACCTCATGAGTCCATGGACCCTGCATGTCAGGCGCGGACTGTTCAAGCTGTTGGAGGCTCTGTAATGGTGTGGGGCGTGTGGAGTTGGAGTGATGTGGGACGTCTGATACGTTCTGGATACGACTATGGCAGGGGACACGTACGTAAGCATCCTGTCTGATCACCTGCATCCATTAATGCCCACTGGGCATTCTGGTCGACTTTGGCTATTCCAGCAGAACAATGCGACACCCCACTCGTTCAGAATTGCTACAGATTGGCTCCAGGGACACTCTTCTGAGTTTAAACACTTTCGCTGGCCACCAAACTCCGCAGACATGAACATTATTGAACATATATGGGATGCATTGCAGTGTGCTGTTCAGAAGAGATCTCCACCCCATCATACTCTTACGGATTTATGGACAGCCCTGCAGGATTCATTGTGTAAATTCCCTCCAGCACTACTTCAGACATTAGTCGAGTCCGTGCCACGTCGTGTTGCTGCACTTCTGCGTGCTCGCAGGGGCCCTACACGATATTAGGCAGGCTTATCAGTTTCTGTGGCTCTTCAGTGTAGAATGATCACAACGCAGGTGAATGCCCTTTATTCATAGGTAGAATACTTTGAAAATGCAATCAGCCTACAAAAGAACATGCCTACAAAACACTCGTGCGTCACATCCTAGACTATCGCTCAAGGGGAGGAACCCGTACCATACATGACTAACATAGGATACAGAACGTTTGCGACGTAGAGCAGCGCGAATGGTCACAAGTTTGTTTCACCCATGGAAAAGTCACATGGAGATCCTTTAAAACCTGATCTAGCATACTGTTGAAGACAGACACGTTATACCGTAAAAGCCCACGTAGAAATGTTCAAGAGCCAGCTATAAGTGATGAATCTCGGAGCGTACTACAACCCCCTACGTATAACTCCTGTCGGGTTCGCGAAGACAAAATTAGACTAACTATAGCGCGCTTTGAGCCGTTTAGGTAGTCATTCTTCTTGTGCTCCTTACTGTACTCTGTGTATCGTTGTAAGTATCGAAGGTCAACCATGAGCATCGTGTCTGTTCCTACAGTGCGAGGAGGTTGGTTGATACCTCAAAAAGAATGGATTTTAGGATTCCCTGTTGTAGATCGATGGAAATCTAGCACCTAAGTTGGAGCATCTGAAGTTAAACAGTTTAAGTGAATTGTAAAAAGGCAATTATTTGATGGTACGTGTACGTGTGTGCCGAGCAAAGTGCATGCGACACACACAGCCCGAAGTTTAATTCCTCTGGCACTTTTATAAACTTATGGTCGATTACGTTTGACACCTAATGTTGACTGAACCAAGCAGACCGTGATAATTCTCCAGTTAAGTGATATACAATGTGATCAAAAGTATCCGGACACCTGGCTGTAAGCGACTTACAATTTCGTGGCTCCCTCCATCGGTAATGCTGGAATTCAATATTAGCCTTGATGACAGCTTTCCTTGCGCAGGCATACGTTCAATCAGTTGCTGGAAGGTTTCTTGGCAGCCCATTCCTCACGGAGTGCTGCATTGAGGAGAGGTATCGATCTCGATCGGAGAGGCCTGACACGAAGTCAGCCTTCCAAAACATCCCAAAGTTGTTATATAGGTTTCGGGTCAGGACTCTATGCAGGCCAGTCCCTTACGGTTCAAATGGCTCTGAGCACTATGGGACTCAACTGCTGTGGTCATAAGTCCCCTAGAACTTAGAACTACTTACACCTAACTAACCTAAGGACATCACACACATCCATGCCCCAGGCAGGATTCGAACCTGCGACCGTAGCAGTCGTACGGTTCCGGACTGCGCGCCTAGAACCGCGAGACCACCGCGGCCGGCAGTCCCTTACGGGGATGTTATTGTCGTGTAACCACTCCGCCACAGACCTTGCGTTATGAACAGGTGCTCGATCGTGTTAAAAGATGCAACCACCATCCCCGAATCGCTCTTCAACAGTGGGAAGCAAGAAGGTGATTAAAACATCAATGTAGGCCTGTGCTGTGATAGTGCCACGAAAAACAACAAGCGGTGCAAGCCTCCTCCATGAAAAACACGACCACACCATAACACCACCGCCTATGATGTTTACCGGGCATTCGCCATACCTACACCCTGCCATCGGATTGCTACTTTGTGTACCGTAATTCGTCACTTCACACGACGTTTTTCCACTGTTCAATCGTCCAGTGTTTACGCTCCTTACACCAAGTGTAATGCTCTGGATAGATGTATGCCTATTACACATTATGACCATCTGCAAATGTCGGCAGTTTGTGTCGTTCAACAGACGAGGTCAGCCTGTACATTTTTGTGCTGTACGTGTCCCTTCACGTTCCCACTTCACTATCACATCGGGAACAATGGATCTATGGATGTCTAGGTGTGTGGAAATCTCGCGTAAGGGCGTATGACACAAGTGACACCCAATCACCTGACCACGTTCGAAGTCCGTGATTCCGCGAAGAGCCCCACTGATATGGAGTACCTGGCAGCAGGTGGCAGCACAATGCACCTAATACGAAAAACGTATGTTTTGGGGGGGGGGGGGAAGGGAGGGGGAGGGGGGGAGCTTCCGGACACTTTTGATCACATAGTGGACGGACTCTCGTGTGTTTTGCCTGTGAAAGTCATTCAGATTTATATTCGAGAGTAGATTGTGAACACCGCAAGCCTGACAGGGAACAAATTTCAGGGTAGAAAATGGTTCAAATTGCTCTGAGCACTACGGGACTTAACTGCTGAGGTCATCTGTCCCCTAGAACTTAGAACTACTTAAACCTAACTAACTTAAGGACATCACACACATCCATGCCCGAGGCAGCGAGGCAGGATCCGAACCTGCGACCGTAGCGGTCACGTGGTTCCAGACTGTAGCGCGCAGAGCCGCACGGCCACTCCGGCCGGCTTTCAGAGTAGAGATTAAATTTCCAAGAACTCTTCTCGTTTTTCTTGGCCTTATCCCATATCTTCACTGGGTTGGCTCGTTAGCCTTGATTTCTCAGTGTTAGTGGTAGAAGGTGGTCGCAAGCCCTTTCTTCGCCACCCTCCACTCCCTCCCTCCCAGACTGGAATTTGTGGACTTCGTCTGTTTGCGTCTAGTGTTACGCATGTGAAAGTGTGATAAAGTGTTCGAAATTACTGCGAATCGTATACCTGAGGCCTGACTTGGGTACCGGTCGAGTATTCTTCTAGCTGGGAAACCACCTGAACGCCGCATCGATGCTCGCCGGCACACTGGTGCTTATCATTAATCCGCTGGGAGCATTCTATCTGGGCCTGGCGCGCCTCCCTGAATCCCAGCAGTGGCGCGCTAATGCGTGCGTCTCTTCAGCTGCGTTTGGTATTATCAGAACAGTGTTACATTAATTGCTATAAAAATACTCATTTTCTCCATGTCGAGCTTTTGTATTGTGTTGGAGCATTTCAGCATCTCTGCAAACGACAGTGCCATGGGTGAAGGAGGAATCTATGTTGAAACGACAGGTAGAGAGTATAGGCAACAGTCGCAAAACGAACTTTCCTGTTACCTACAGCAGTGGGTTGTAAAGCCATATTATTGTTAATATTATTATTACGCCTGCCAGGCCACTCGATTCTGGTGTACGGAAGAGGAAGATGCCTTAATCATGGGTACAGTGGGAGTATCCGCTGCCACGTTCTTCGGAATGGTTTTGCAGAATATGTATGTATATGAAGACGTAGACCCATAGGCGTCACGGAATAGTCAGTTTATGAGTGTAGGGAATTGTGGAGCGGAAAATTTGGAAAGGGAGAGTGAGTATTCACTACAGTGAGAAGATTCAAATGGATGCAGAGGCTCGCACATGACAGACTAGCGTGGAGAACTGAATCAAACCAGTCCTCCGTCTGAAGACCACAACAACTTTATCCCATTGTTGATTGGTACCAAAAACATATTGAAATGTTCTTGGAAGCTGAAACACAGATGATGCACATTACCTTTATCGACGAGAATGCATTCGTGTCTACAAAGCATCGTAGGGTGTTAATGTAAATGGAAACGAGTAACACTTTCGAATTGTAGAGTGAAGATTTCGCGTCCTGTAACTATTGTCGAAAAATCTTTAAGGTAATACTTCGCCATCAGGCCCTGAGGACAAGAGGGGATGCTTAGGCCGCAAACGGTAAATGAAACTTCCCCAAAAGCCAGACAGAGACAGATTCACTGACCTTCTAGCTTCACTCAGAAAGTATTGCCCCATTTAAAGTCTGATGGACGGCGAGAACGATGCCACATAGTCACAAGTACCTATGGACAAATGAGGAAAGCACAAGCTTTCCCATTAGAAACAAGGAAGATTTTGTTGGGTGGCTTCTTTCTTAACAACTCAGAAATGTCGACAAACACTTGAAGCAATACGATAGGGAGTCAGAGCCCGAGATGTGAAGTACGGCAACGTGGAACACGTGAGAATGGGCCGATAGTTCACAGTTACACGTCAGTCACCGTGAGATCAGAAGGTGTAGTGACATATCGTCGATCAAATTTTTGGGTGAGATTACAAAATGGGCCCACCAAAGACAAAAACGATACAACATAAAATTTAGTGCCGTGGAAGAAAGAGCTTGGGGACCAGTACCAATATTGGCCAATAGGAGCAGCCCAAGGGGTAAATAGTCAGCGGCCAGCCAGATGGAGAGATGCGATGGTGAATTGTCAGAGAGTGAGTAGTCAAGTAGTCAGTGAGCAATGCAGGGGATGGAAAATGCTAACGTACTGACGGCTCAGTCTTCAGACTTTGAGTCAATTTCCTGCATTCATTCCAATCTCTGTCATCACTTCGTGATATACTCATTTATCACTGAGAGTCATATACAAATCTCTTACGGTCTGCTGCTCGAATCTTTAAGTATCTTACTGTAGTTGCTTGTCACTATGCTAACATCACCTATGAGGGATAATCACCACAGACAAGCACGAGCACAGGAACCTCGCATGAGGTGGCAAGTACACTACACATGAGTAACTAAGTAAGTCAGTATAGAAGAACGACTGAGTTTAGTAACCCAGCCGGAGAAGATGTAAGATGAAAGCTCCCTGCTGTCAACCCATACCCACACGAACAATGGGGGTGGGGGGTGATTAATGTTTCGCGTAATCTCGTATCTGCCTCACATTCCTTCACGCAAACCTGACTCCGTCTAGAGGTGAGATGAGACACTTCATTTCCGCCCAACTTGCTCAGTTACTAAAGTTGTGTCTATGCCCAGTCAAATCTGCCCTGACATTTACATTTCTAGTGGATGGAGAGGGAGTTTTAGAATGACGTTTTAAAGATTCGGAGACAGGTTCCTTACACCAAAACTAGAAAAAAGTGTCCAGCAAACATGTGCTTTAAAGTGCATATCTGAAGAGCTATGAACACTTGTCAGCAGAAGAGATGTGTTAAACAGTAGAGAAGATGAACGAGAGCTCATATCACTTAAGGCTAGGATTTTAGAGCTCGTGCTTACTGGACATTTTTTATTGTTTTCGTGTAAGAACCTGTCTCCAAATTTTTAAAACGTCATTCTGAAACACACTATATAATATTAAACATCAATGTTTCCATGTTTAATGCTTTAATTCATTTGTTTTCATTGCAACCGCATTTGCCATTTGCATAAGCCTTTTGAATTCACTGCAATAATGAAACATAAATAGACAGTGTTTTTACTTCTTATTTGTATTTTGTTTGGTGTAGACAATAGTAACATATTTCACGGCTTCAATAATATGCTTCAAAACTCTGCCACACATGAAGTATTTTGTATCCGACAATATTTCCGATTCTCTGCTCAGTCTCAGTATCGATATGGAGGAAAGGACAGATATGCTCGGACTTCATTCTAAGGCCGCAGGTTCCTCCTGTATGGAACGCCATCACCTCGGGTTTGTCACGTGGGCCTGTCCACTGATGCTATCGTGTCCGTAAATGCCGTAGCGCTGCACTTGTCCAGCAATTACTCCAGCCTTCGATATGTGCCATCGATAGTAAAGCTATTGACCTTGTCTGTGTTTAGGTTTTTCGATTCGGATTGCTGTCTGTACTGTTAGTTCAGACTCACAATAACATTCGCTACACTGTGGACAGTAACGCTGGCTAATCATTGACTGTGTGATCTGCACCGTCATCGACGACAGGAATCAACTGTTTGTTCCACCGGTCCCTAGGTTACTGTCAAAGTAAGTGATCATGAACCGTTTTCTACCTACGACGAGTGGGATAGGAAAGTGGCGATGCAACCATTCACTGTGAAGCATGGAACCTGAATTTCTACAGTTCTGGGAGCAGCAGTTACAATTGCAACAGCAAAACCTGTAGCAACAGTAACAACAAGAAAACAGTGGAAATTTATGATGGATTGCTGTTACAAATACTGAAAAACCAACAACAGATTGCAGCTACAGCATCGTCACCTCCCCCGCAAATATTTGCTTGCTGTAGCGAGGAAAACGAAAATTGAGATCTTTATTTAAGTCGTTTTGTTCTTCACTGCACGTCAGGTAATTGGGCGTTAACGCCAAAGTACACGTTTTACACGAGCGACTTTCTGGTCAAAATCGACTACTTGAAGTGCGTGCGCCTTTCGTGCCTGAGTGTAAATCGATGTCAGTGATCTATAGATTGTTATAAATTTTCGAGTATGCTGAATACTGCGCATGCGCAGAGACAAGGGACCCTGACGGCGTCTGCTAACTTCGGAATTTGTAACCTATTCTGGTCGAGTTCACTTCTATTATGGGAACTGATTTTGTGCTTTCGTGTCTTTCTTAACTTTGTTATGTTGTTTGCCTTGTTTTCGTTGCTGACTGAAAAATTACAGAAGGTTCTGTTATTTTTTCCTACTAGTGTTCTCCTACAAGAGAGACGAAGTATCAGAAAGCAACGAGTACTTACGCTTTACAAAGAGAAAACTTATACTACGCAAAGAATGTAGAAAGATATACGAGTTTTTATGAAAATTATTTCAACAGTTAAAAGGTCAGATTTATTGGACGAGAAAAATAATTTTCGTCGTTATTTGGTACTTGGCAAGAAAACAAGATACAAAGGCTAATGCAAAAAGACACTGTTTACTGCGTTCTACATATTGTCTGATGTGTTTGCAGATACATATTACCTTGGGCAACTACATGCATATGTTCTGAAATGTTTGGATGCCAGTTTTTCTATTCTTTCAGTTCTCAGGAGTGTAGAGAATTTACCACACGACCTTTGACAAGAACTTCCACTATGAATTCTGACTTGGTCATTAATGAACTCTGTTGTCATTGTTTGTTTCTACACTTAGTTAAGATATTTTGACTGTTGTGTAAAAAGGATAGTCGCTGATAACCTCACTTTCACCATTCAGATGGCAAGCTGCAGACTAGAGAGCCCTCATAACACCTGCAATTTTGGCACTGACGCGTAGACAAAAATGACCACTCAAAATAGACGAGACTCAGTACTGGAATGGAACGCAAGGGGCACTGCAGTTGACGCACTTGTCTCCAACAGTCAACTGAGATAAGAAAGTTGATCGTGTTAAAGGGGCTTTAGCATCGTTCCGCTTTTTTGGTCAATGCACGCCATTTCTTACGGTCTTTCCCTTCCTGAGGATTAAGCTTCTTGATCTTAGATCTGCGTTCATAGTGGCTAGCCAACGTAATTCAGGTTTTCCACGTTCTCTCTGGCCTTCGATTGTGAGATACTAGACTGAGCTGATGACTGAAGTTCTTGGTACGAGTGTATTATGTCCATAACTCCGAATTCTCCATTCTTGCATGTTTTCATTGATTGCAACCACTCAAGTTAGTTGTCCGATCGTTGTATTGTTGATGCGACCGAACAGGGAAACGTCTTGTGATCTTCTCAGTGTCCGAAATTCCATGGGATGCAGTGAGCGTTGAGCACTTCTATGTGTGGGTCAACACTCGGTACTATATAACACGACAGGCCTCACCATTGTCTGCCTTACAGCTTGCGCACTCTCCGACCCCAGTAGTTCTCTTGATGTTTGTGCTTTGCGGAGTGGCTACAAAGGTCACCAAGCACACACAGTTGCAGCTAGGCTCAAATTTAATCAATGTGTTAAGCAAAGTAAGCAAAAGTATGCAGCATGGACTGCTGACTTGCAATGCTTAGCACGCAAGTGTGATTCTTCCCGTACATAGTGTGGCACATCGTATGCATAGTCATTGATCTGTGATATTACATGTCTAGCTCCTGATAGAGAAGTTAGTGTGAAGACTTTAGATTCTCCAGCCCTGAGTGATTTCTTAAAAAATTTCCAAAGCTCGTGAAGTAACAGCATCACCACAAGCTATGTTCCACTTCAACGGTACTAGTAACAGTAGTAGTGGTTGCCATTGTGTTATCCTATTAACTGATAATAACCAGTCAACTTAATCGCTTGATTTACCAAGCTGATGATCGTCCAGTAGTCCGGATAAGCGGGATACAGATGCAGTAGTAGAGCAGTACTTAGCAGCCAGCCTCATGGTTGGTAGAATGCGCAAACAGCAGAATTTTGTTGTGCCAGAGCGAGCAGAAACTCACCATTTTCGAACATCTTTGAGGAATTGATGTATTATAATCTCCCTTAGCAGCAATAATGCTCTCAAGAATCGCAATTTGGTTTTCAGAAGAGTTTCTCTACCGAGAATGCTATTTACATGTTCACTCCCCAAATTTTAAAGGAATTAAATAATAAAATAGCGCCAATTCATATTTTCTGCAACCTAAGGCATTTGGCTGCGTGAATCATAGTTTATGAGATCGTTGGTATAGCCAACTACGGACAATGTCATATTTAGCCAAAAGAATGCAGGAAGTTGTACTTAGTAATTCAATCAATATACACTCCTGGAAATGGAAAAAAGAACACATTGACACCGGTGTGTCAGACCCACCATACTTGCTCCGGACACTGCGAGAGGGCTGTACAAGCCATGATCACACGCACGGCACAGCGGACACACCAGGAACCGCGGTGTTGGCCGTCGAATGGCGCTAGCTGCGCAGCATTTGTGCACCGCCGCCGTCAGTGTCAGCCAGTTTGCCGTGGCATACGGAGCTCCATCGCAGTCTTTAACACTGGTAGCATGCCGCGACAGCGTGGACGTGAAGCGTATGTGCAGTTGACGGACTTTGAGCGAGGGCGTATAGTGGGCATGCGGGAGGCCGGGTGGACGTACCGCCGAATTGCTCAACACGTGGGGCGTGAGGTCTCCACAGTACATCGATGTTGTCGCCAGTGGTCGGCGGAAGGTGCACGTGCCCGTCGACCTGGGACCGGACCACAGCGACGCACGGATGCACGCCAAGACCGTAGGATCCTACGCAGTGCCGTAGGGGACCGCACCGCCACTTCCCAGCAAATTAGGGACACTGTTGCTCCTGGGGTATCGGCGAGGACCATTCGCAACCATCTCCATGAAGCTGGGCTACGGTCCCGCACACCGTTAGGCCGTCTTCCGCTCACGCCCCAACATCGTGCAGCCCGCCTCCAGTGGTGTCGCGACAGGCGTGAATGGAGGGACGAATGGAGACGTGTCGTCTTCAGCGATGAGAGTCGCTTCTGCCTTGGTGCCAATGATGGTCGTATGCGTGTTTGGTGCCGTGCAGGTGAGCGCCACAATCAGGACTGCATACGATCGAGGCACACAGGGCCAACACCCGGCATCATGGTGTGGGGAGCGATCTCCTACACTGGCCGTACACCACTGGTGATCGTCGAGGGGACACTGAATAGTGCACGGTACATCCAAACCGTCATCGAACCCATCGTTCTACCATTCCTAGACCGGCAAGGGAACTTGCTGTTCCAACAGGACAATGCACGTCCGCATGTATCCCGTGCCACCCAACGTGCTCTAGAAGGTGTAAGTCAACTACCCTGGCCAGCAAGATCTCCGGATCTGTCCCCCATTGAGCATGTTTGGGACTGGATGAAGCGTCGTCTCACGCGGTCTACACGTCCAGCACGAACGCTGGTCCAACTGAGGCGCCAGGTGGAAATGGCATGGCAAGCCGTTCCACAGGACTACATCCAGCATCTCTACGATCGTCTCCATGGGAGAAAAGCGGCCTGCATTGCTGCGAAAGGTGGATATACACTGTACTAGTGCCGACATTGTGCATGCTCTGTTGCCTGTGTCTATGTGCCTGTGGTTCTGTCAGTGTGATCATGTGATGTATCTGACCCCAGGAATGTGTCAATAAAGTTTCCCCTTCCTGGGACAATGAATTCACGGTGTTCTTATTTCAATTTCCAGGAGTGTAGCTGGAGACGTAATTATGGCTGGGGAGGAATCATGTATAGTGCTCCTTAAGGTTCAATCTTAGTTTCTGTATTGTTCCTCACCACTATTTTCCTCACCCTAAATTTTAAAAAGGCATAACATATTTAGTTCTGCGCATCTAAGGGCACCACACCGATGATGGTGAGGAAATAATTAAAAGGATGGAAACTTCAAACTTACTAGGTGTCCATACTGATGAGAATTTAAATTGGAAAAAGCATATTTTGAAACTCCTAAAGCAACTTAGTTCATTCATCTTTTGGATTTGTAGCTCTTGTACTTCTTACGTGTTTGCAGTTTAAATTATTGGATATGATTTCAGTCTTTTGTACAAAGCACAGTTTTTCTTGTTATCCAAACATGTTTTAGCACCTCCGTGCCATCATCAGTGGGTTTTGTTTATTGAACAATTATGAAATTGAACATATTTTAGGTTGTAAGTGTGTGTGTGTGTGTGTGTGTGTGTGTGTGTGTGTGTGTGTGTGTATGTATGTTTGTGTGTATGTGTAAGCTCCTTCAGCTATTTGTGTTGCCTTCTGTAAAGCCTATATCCCAAAATGACAACAGAAGGAAACTTCCACACACAGAAGGCAATAACGGAAGCCAAACAAGTTTTAAATGAATACACTACACTCTAGGACACGCAATAACATCGAGAACACCGCGTTTTGCGAAGTGAAAAGGCGATTGCAAAACCGAAAACACGCAAAGTACCTTTAATTCGACTGTACAGTGCCCTCGGAACGAGAAAGAAGAAGGGTCGTCACAACAAAACGTGAGACTAACAAATATATACACAAAACGTTTTGCCACACCAAAACCACATTTTTAAAAATCAAGGGACATGTTAACTCGCTGATAAAATTCACATTTACATCATTTGGTTTTTCAGATGACAAGCTATCAGTACAGGATACCATACAGATGGTCCTGCAAAATCGTATAAAGTAAAATCAAGGTAAGAACAAAATCGAACAAAAACTGTCTGTTGGCCTCATTTTGTTATATCAGTTACAACCTAAAATATGTTTAATTTTACAGTTGTTCAATAAACAAAACCCACTGATGATGACACAGAGGTGCTGAAACATGTTTGGGTAACAAGAAAAAACAGTGTTTTGATTAAAAGACGGAATATATATCCAACAATTTAGTTCAGCCACATTTCGACTTATAATCATTACAAATCTTGAGGAGAGAGGAATCATTAAGTTGATATATTTTGCGTATTTTCATTCAGTAATGTTATACGGAATAATGTTTTGAGGGTAACTAATCTCGGAAAAAGAAAGTCTTCATTGCTCAAAAACGTTTTGTAAGAATAATATGTGGTGCTCATCGACGATAAACTTGTATACATCTGTTTAAGGAACTGGGCATTCTGACCACTGCTTCACAGCATTGTTATTCCACCAAGAAGTTTGTAGTAAATAATTCACTACACCCTTCTAAAGGAATAACAATGTACATAATTACAATACCAGAAGGAAAAATGGTATTCATTACTCAACGTTATGGTTGTCTTTAGCACAAAAAGGGATGCACAGTGCTGCAACTATAATTTTTGATCACTTACCTAGTGATATAGTGTGTCTGCCAGGCAGAAAAGTAAAATTTGAAAATAAATTGAAGAAGTTTCTCCTTGACAAATCAATCCATTCGACAGAATAATTTCTGTTATTGTAATGTGTGAAAGGAGATAGGTAAGAATTACTAACTCTCGTCTGTATATAAAAAATAATGCAAACTTTTATATATTCAGCATGTATCCATATTTACAATTTAATTTGTGATGTGAATGTAAAGTGACTTGTTCCACATCATAACAATCGATTGTGCAAAATGATCCGTGGATCATGAAACTAACTAGCTCCAAAAGCTTCCTCCACGCAGTTGTGAAAGAGTTCCGGACAAGTCAGTGCAATCAAATCGAGTGCAGATTACGGCCCAAGGCATCAACGACGTCAGTGCCCGTCGGGACCCACGAGAAACACATGCTGCGCAACCAACTTGTGACGTCACACTATCTGACTTGCACAACATACACTGCGAACACTCGGCTCCGTCCGGGGCCTACAGAAAATCGGTACGCCAATGAACAGTTACCCACTTAGGGTCTTCACTTTGACACGTGTTATCGACAGATTGCACGTATTTAAATGCGCAGTGAGGAATCATTAAGCTCGTTAGGAACAGTATCTCACCTACTTTCAGAGACTGTCGCCGGATCTCGTAAGACCTATAGTGTCACGTGTTGTGACGCACACCACAGGGCCCATATATCAGGTTGCCCGTTCTCTGAGGTCATCTGTTTCTCACGCTGCAAATCGGGTCACCTAGCAAGTGTCCGCCTCGGCCGGTAGCTGACAACAACAGCCTCTAGCGGGCTCCGCGCCGCACCTTGTCCTTCCGATGTCAATAACAGCAGCAGACGGGATACAGAAACTCCATATGGAAATTAATGGATCAGCGGACACAGGCGGGACCGTGTCTCTGATTAACGTGGACATGCCCCGGCGCATCAGCTCCCGACAGCGGCGCTATCCTCGGCACAGAATGGTGACGTACAATCGACAGTCAACCCTGTTGCGGGGTCAGATCGTAATCCAAGCTAAATCTGAAAATATCGCTCGGCAACTAATCCTGCTGATGGTAAACTCTTGGACGACAAGTAGCAGTTTTGGGTTAGACCGTTTTGCAGATACTGGTTTCCAAATTCAAGAAGAATTGAACCAAGTTAAAACAGCGATACTAGTAAAAAAACGTAACACATTATGTACGTAATATAATCAACTGTTTGAACCTCCATTAATTTGAGCAAAAGGGTTATAAGCTCCCGTGCCCTCAAAGCAATCAAAAGCAGTGCCTAAGTTTTGTAGAGCATATCCAGTGACTTTCGCCTCTCGCGATCAAGTTAAAGCGGAACTAGATACGTTGCAGAGTATGAGGCTAATATCCCCACTATCGTCTAGCCAGTTGGAAACGCTAATGGTTGTAGTCAGGAAGCCAAATGGATCACTTAGAAACTGTGGCTATTTTAAAAGTCTACCTTTAATGCTCAAGCTAAAGTAGATCCGTATCCAGTTCCTATGTCAGAGGAATTGGGGAAATTAGCTGGGAGTCATTAGTTATCTAACACAGACTTCGCTGAAATTTATTTTCAATTCCATGTCGATTATCAGACTAACTAATTTTTAATTAATATGCTATTCGACACACGGCATTAAAAGAGCCTGCCATTTGTGGTTGTAAGCGCTCCCACAATATTTCAGAACTACCTTGAGCAACTCGTTCAAAGAATCTCTAATTATGTTACTCATTTAGATGACTTAATAATTACCGGGGCCACGCAGGTTCAACACAACAAAACCTACAGATGTTGTCTGAGTGGTTCCGATGTCATTGTCTGTGTTGTTTCCTCGACAAACGCAGTTTCTTTGAGCCAAGTGGAAAGTACCTAGGGTATATGATTCTTCAATTTCTCCAGGCGTATTTTATGACGAAATAAATCTCGGGTGAACAGCCTGGTATGAGTGTCCTTTTGGGCAATCGACCACGTTGCCATCATCAGGTGCGCTGATGTACTGACCGGCGGTGTGCCGGCGCCAGGTATATATATGACAATCCCCCTCCCGCTCCTCCGTCAGGCGCTTCCTATGAGTCGGTGCGGTCCAGGTACAGCGTCCGTTCTCCCGCCATAAAGGCGCTGCGACCTAGGTCTTCTCGTTCAGGACGGGCAGCCGGCACCGCTCTCGTTATTCTTCCCCCTTCCCCCGAAGTCGGTACACTCTGGGAAATATCCTTTTTCTTCTTAACCCGGGTGATCGCGGGTTCCCACGCCGTGCTAAGGATGTAGCAGCTGTCACGATTTACTTGTGGCTCCCTTACTCTGATCTCTATGGCTTCTTTGATGACACAGTTCCAGTATTTGGAAGTCTGTGTCAGGACTTAGGTTTGGTCATAATCCGTGCTGTGGAGTTCCGACAGGCAATGCTCAGCGATTGCCGACTTACTGGGCTGTTGCAGTCTAGTGTGCCGTTGATGTTCTCGGCATCGGTCGTCAGTAGTACGAATGGTCTGCCATATGTATACACTACTGCCTTGGCAAGGTATCTGATAAACACCTGATTTACGTAGACCAAGGTTGTCCTTGACACAACCAACAAGGCTCTCGGTTTTGCTTGGAGGACGGAAGATGGTTTTCACTTGGTGTTTACGTAAAATTTTTCCGGACAAGGCCCCACAAAACGGAATAATAGCCAAGGCCGCCTCCTCCTGAGGTGCAGCCGGTGCTGCAGGTGTGGGGTGTAGAGCCTTCCGAATTTGCCCTTCCTTGTAACCGTTCCTCCAATTCTTGTTGGAGACTGTCCCTGTCGGAGATGGTGTGACCTCTGTGTACAAGAGTTCTGAGCACGCCATTCTTTTGTGCCGGGTGATGGCAGCTATCTGCATGTAGGTACAAATCGGTGTGCGTCTTCTCGTTCAGGACCGTCTGCCGGTACCGCTTTCGTTATTCTTCCCTCCTCCCCCGAAATGGAACAGCCCAAGCAGTTATTTTAAATGGACCTATATTCTTCCGTGGCTGCAGTGTTAATTTTTCTTTGGATGTCGCTACCGGAAATGCTGGTAGTGGTTGGTTTACCCTAGCCATAGTTCGTTGTGAAAATGCTGCATTACCTGGACTGGAATCTTCCGCCGACCGAGATGTCATCGCCTACAAGACGTGGCATTGTGGAATAGATCAAGTCTCAAAGTAGACTTAGTTATGTGTATAGTAATATCCCTTTTACATTGTATACTCGTTCCTGTAGAAAGGGAGCATCTCATCCGTTTCGATCTCCATAGTGAACTCAATATTCTCGTGTCTGGAGTTGAGATGTGTGAGGAAGTCTGCCAGTTTATCTTTTCCATGAGGCTAGGTAACGAAGGTGTCATCTACTTATCTAAGGAAACAGGTGGGTTTTAGATGTGCTGGTTCAAGAGCTTCCTCCTCGAAATGTTCCATGTACATATTTGCGACAACGAGTGAGAGTGGACTCCCCACGGCTACTCCTTCTGTCTACTCGTAGTATTCACCGTCAAATAAGCAGTAAGTTGATGTCAGAATATGTCTGAAAAGGTTGGTGGTCTCTTCGTCAAATTTATAGCTGATGAGTTCCAAGGATTCCTGTAACGGAACTTGAGTGAATATAGATACCACGTCAAAGCTCACCAGTATGTCAGATTCCTTAAGTGCAAGGTTGTTGATGCCTCCCAGGAAATCCACGGAGTTACGGATATGGTGTGTACATCTCCCAACGTAAGGGCTAAGCAATTGTTTGAGGTGCTTGGCGAGAAGGTACGTTGGGGCACCAATATTGCTGACAATGGGACGTAACGTAATCGATTCCTTGTACACCTTCGGTAGTCCGTAAAGTCTAGGAGGAACAGCAGCCCTCGGGCGTCGCTTCTTGGTAATCTCGTCAGGGAAGCCGGAATCCTGTACGTGGACCGCACCGACTCATAGGAAGCGACCGAGGGAGGAGCGGGAGGGGGATTGTCCTATATATACCTGCGCCGCCCCACCGCCGGTCACTACATCAGCGCACCTGATGATGGCAACGTGGTCGATTGCCCAAATACTGTGTCCTATGCACACTCATACCAGGCTGTTCACCCGAGATTTATTTCGTTACCTAGGGTATATATTAAATAATGAAGATCTCACGCCCACACATCAATGCACCCAGTAACTCACCTACTCCTAAGAAACTCAAAGAACTAAAGTGTGTTCTGGAAAAAGTTAATTCTCTTGCGAAATTCATTTCCAATGCAGCCCTGATCACCTGCGTACACAGTCAACTGCGTTAAAAAGGGATTTAAACTTGTGTGCTCACAGCGGCGGCATAAAGCTTTCTTGTAACTTAAAAATGGTTTAGGTCATCCGTTTGTTTAGCAACACTCGATCAGGAGAAACGCTGTGTCATTTGCACAATAATGTCCCATAAACACGCCAACGTCACAGAATGGTCCATTGCATTTGCATCTGAAACTTTAAATGAGGAACAGCGAAATTACTCACAAACTGAGATAAAGGAGTTTCCTGTCGTATGTGACGGCAAGACGTTTGATGTATATCCCAGTGGTTCTAAGTTCCACCTGATCACCGAACACAATCCCCGAAATCCGCTATTTTGTTCCTAATCAAAACATCCCGATAAAACTCCACAGCGTGTGCAACGGTGGGCGTTGTACTTTAATGGTTATAACTACGAGATCATTTATCTTATCGGCCCAACACGCGGCACCCAAACACGGACGCACTTCTTACTTGTCTGTGGTCCAGATGCAGAACTCGAGAATCAGGAAGCGCTGTTTCTGTTTTCTTTTTTGCCTTAGACGTTATTCAGTGACACATCTCCGACGAATTATTAATCATGACGCTTGAAATAGCAACAAAAACAGGCGTGATCCGTTACTGAGCAGGCTGTTGTCTGCGGCGTTGGCCGGAGCCTCTGCCTAAGCACGCAGACTTAGTATGGCACACATGTTTTTTATTATGAAACCGGCGTAACACGGTTGATGGGGGCTTATTATTAGCTACGGACGAATCCGAATACCAGGTGGTAATTCTTCCCACGCTCCGCCCCAGCTTACTGAAGCTTCTCCACTCTGCTCGTTGAGGAATGTGCAGGATGAAGGAAACAGCGCGGTGTCAAGTGTACTAACCAGGTGCTGACGCAGCCATACAACATATAGTTCAGAACTGCCAGACCTGCAATCACAAACAAACAACCAGCCCCAACGGAGCGTTTCAGCTTTTGACTACACCCCAACCATCCCTCGCAAAAGGGTAAATACTGATTTATCCAGATCCTTCAGAGCAGCAATGTAATTGCTAGTTATCGACGCCCTCTTCGACTGGTACAGATGGCTACATCATTACATCAGCTACCATCCCGAGCACCGTATACTCTCAGGTCACGTTTTAAGCACTTTTATAAATGCAACGTTACTGAGCACCTCATAACTGACTCTTTCCATCCACCTCCAATTCGGAAGCTGAGCGGATGCTCAGGACATCCAGTATACTGGCGATAGCCGACTCACTCGCTTCGTCGCCACCTGCCGCTGTAGCACCGTAAGTGGACGCAGTGCGGCCAGAATTGAACACGGGAGAAGACTCCACACCATCTTAGACATGCTGTACCCGGCTCCAGCCACGAGCACATTGTTAAGCGGGGCCATTAGCTCCGGTCGCATAACTCACGAACCGCACTCGGGACAATCCTGCCCAGCAGCCTTCTTTATGCCACTGCTACAATCACTGCCCCCGTTTTAAACGACAACGAGCGCCACGTAAATAATTATATTGGTAATTCAGGCTTTATTCTCAAATTTGTAGACACTGGCTGCTTAACACAAGAAAATCACATGGAGAACTTGCAAGGAAATTATGCTTAAGTGTTCTTCAAATATCTAGGATCTGAACCAAACAGAATACAAGAAAAAAGATCAAAAAAATTCTTCTGATTCACTGAGCTGCTCCCACGTCGTTTTAAAATCGAAGAGGAATGGTAGCGATTACTGGAGTCATTAAGTCAATGCTCCGTACACTGCATGACAGTTTTAAGTGCACAGGACAATTTTTACAAGAACAGTAGTGGGACAGATGTTCGTAAGTACAGTCCTACATTGCTGACGTTAATCTGTCACTGAATAATTTAATATATTATTCTCGCGTACTATGACCTTTTTGGAGAACGCAGATATCCTTTGTAGAATCAATATGGACTCTTCAGACATATATCATGTGAAACCTAGCTCTATCGTAATAAATAATACATGTACATACATATATGTATACTTCTTTTACTGTAACATCACATCATTATCATCATCATCACTATTACTGCGCTAAGATAACTTTGTAATCAATCAAAACATATAACACCTTCAAAAATTTTGAAAACACAGCGTATTCTATAGGGTGGACTAGAACTCCACCAACAAACTTTCAGAGGTTTTTCATGAGATACCTTTTGAGTATTTCAGGACCCACGGTCTCTGGCAGCTCGTTGCAGAATAATAAAGTAATTCTGATTTATTGAGTTTGTTACCACAGTAACCCTTGTTTCTGTGAAAATACCTTCAAAACAGTGAAGAAGTCTGTAATATGCAATAACCAAAACGTACAACGCACAAAATACATCAATGCAAGAACCTTTGGAAGATGTCAGTCAATCCACCTAGCATATATTTTTGTGGTTTTATAATTTCTTGGCTCGATCGATTCGGCACAGCACCTTTTCTCTGTCTGAGTTCTCTCATATTTTAGATGCCAAGAAGGAAGATCACACTGTAAATCGATACTGAGTTAGTTTTATACTTCTTTTTTATGACATTTGACATTCAGCATAGTATATAGCTGCAACCATCTGTTCTAAACATTTATGACGGCTGGATTTAATTTATGTTGGTCTGATTAAAAACGTATGTGACTGGGTGAATTCAGGAGAAAATTCTTGATTTAACTTTGTGGTAGAGGCTTGGGAATGGCGTTGAAATTTAAAAGGTGGTATGAGGTGCCAGTCTGGCGGGCGTGGGTGAGTTGTCAGCGCGGCTTTTCGTGCCGGAGGCTCGAGCGATGGGCTCTTCAAGATCACACGGTGGGGACTCTTCTGTTAGAATTTTGGGCATTAAACCGAGTGGAAAATTTTGAGGCGAATGAAACAGGCGTGGTCTCTCCTGTCTTCAGATTGGAGGAGACGCCTGCTATTACTGGCAAACTCAGCTCGGTGATTGGTCAGTGTACAATCACCAAGCCTGTTCGAACTATGTGCTCGGAGGCAAGGTAGTTTGAATTATAGAGAGAAGTTACCGGTGCGCGTACGGGTCGACTCGCAGCAGAGAAGCGCCGTTCCGTAAATATAAAGTGCTGCTTCTGTGAGCCCCAGAGCGATAGAATCCCTGTGTCTGAGCTCCTCTGAGGCTCCCCGTCGGAAGGTCAAGAGACCACACAAGCAGCTCAAGCGTGCGCTCTCCATCTACCTAGATAATCGTGGCGGCTGATGTATACACCGGCACAGAAGCTGTGTCACACAGACCTCATCCAGTTTCGATTGTGTTCAACTCCAAAGCTACACGGTACAGCAGTTGCAAGCACAGAGACTGAGTCAGAAAAAAGTTCGATGAACGGAGAACAGAGACGCAAGCACATGGAACAGACACGAAGCCACAGAGCATTAAATTAAACGACTAAGGAACAACGTTGGAGCTGCAAAACGCGGAATTAACTAACTAAGGTGAAAGGCTTCAAGAACGGTACACGAAAATTTGTGCCGAAACTGAAGAAAATAAGTGAAGGAGAGATGTATCCCTGCCGTCAGTAGCGGAGACGAATGAACGAGGTAGAGCAAACACAAAAGTAATTAGAGAGGCAGAGGCGCCAAATGGCGTAGATCGTGACGTTTCACCAGTAATCTTCGAGTCGTCGGTAGATAATCAGTTCGCGAGTGCAAAGAATGCGTCGGAGGATACCCCACCAACGAGCGTGAGCGTGGCGACGGTGTGTGTGTGTGTGTGTGTGTGTGTGTGTGTGTGTCATGAATAACCAGTGGTGCGAAGACGAGGGCAAAGCAGCAATTGATTGCTCTACCACCACTGTCGGACAGGTGGACCGTTATTGCTGAACAGATGGCACACTGAACATCATCGATTGTGATTTAGTCGATAAAAACTGTTCAGCAGGACTTTGTAGGTGTACCTACTGTTCACACAGTATATATTAAATCAGAGCAAATACAGGATTGTGAGTTAGAGCTACATACGGTAAATGTATATGATGTAGTGAAACGGTACAGTAGTTTCCGCTCCATAAGCAGCAGTTTCCGCTGCTCGCTCGCACCAGGAAGTACAAACGGGGGCGGCTCCACCGCTAATTTATTACACGAGTGTGTGAAATCTTATGGGACTTTACTGCTAAGGTCATCAGTCCCTAAGCTTACACACTACTTAACCTAAATTATCCTAAGGACAAACACACACACCCATGCCCGAGGGAGGACTCGAACCTCCGCCGGGACCAGCCGCACAGTCCAGGACTGCAGCGCCTTAGAACGCTCGGCTAATGCTGCGCGGCATATTGCACGACACGGCCGGCAACGGAACCCCATGTGGACGGGCGGAGAATGCGTTAGGCTTCATTATACATATTTATATATGTCTTGTATCATGTATTTCTTGTACTTGACTGTGAATCTGCACGTGAACTTTGATAATCCTCCTTCTACCTTTCCATAAAGCGTGGCCAAATACTAGTTGGGAAACAGCAGAAGTAGTTCTGTAGTGCCAACCTTACTCCTGGGTAGGGGATCAGAGATACAGCACAGGCAGGTCGAAGTCAAAGACGTTCCAGTATTATAAGATTTGGGGTAGAGGGGTTGGTCACGGCCAAGTGGTATGACCATCCCCTCCACCGGGGCCCAGGAAGATCTCCGGGTGTCCACCATATTCTAAGAGTTCTACAGAAGACGGGTAAGTGAGCAGATGTGCCCTCAGTCTGTCTCGATGTTCACAGGAAGAAAGGTATTTGAATATTTGAACTAATTCTTTTATTTTCAGTTTCAGATTATGTAGGGAAATGAATGTACGTAATGCTTGCTTTCTCGTTTATTTCGGAAATTCTGTGTGGAAATACTGAGTAGGTTCCGATCCTTTCTACAAAGCCACGTGGTGTCGCAAGCTGCAAAGTCTCATCAATAGTTCCAATGTATAAATTCTATCGCGCAAATCGAATGCAAAGCACTATATTACAACGCGAGTGATTTTTTTTGTCGAAAAATTGAACTATAAAATGTTTATTTGTGTGAAGGGTGTCTTGGAACACGTGGTCTGGCCCATGCTAGTAATAGTGCAGGTGGTTGAGCATTGGGTAGCCAAATTATAACATCGAACGGTCACACTAATTCGCCACCTTACGGCATAGTTAAATTAGTTGTCGTTTCCGCTTCCTTTGTAGCTGGGTGTACTGTAGTTCCACGTGGTCGATCGTTCGTTGCCGAAGGGCACGAGTTTCAAGTAGCGGCAAAAGAGACATCACCCCGCTAAACTCCTTCGACCCCCTGTGTTAATGTATCTGGTTCCCAGTTTGCCCGTTATCCTCCTCTCACATAGTGGATGTTCTATATAAAGAAATGGTAGAATTTGGTGGTACACATTTGGCCAAACGCAGTTCCGTCTTGCCCCTAAAACAATAATGTGCGTGCAGATTAGCATACAATATAGCGGGGCTATAAGTTGTCAAAATGTAAACACTGTAAACTGGAATACTTACTGTAATCGCTGTAAAGTCGAATGATTATGTTTAAAATAAATAGGTTATGAATGGTCATCAATCTTTAACATATCCTAGAAATAACAAAGGAGTCAAGTTAAAAGAATTCATTTAAAATAAAAGATATGGAACGCAGGAACCGACACATCAGCGTGTGAACCCTCCAGCCCCTTGCCTAGTAACGTGCAAAATAGGGCGCGCTCTGTTCTCTAGGTAGCACTCTCAAGCTCCACTCCCCAGTTATCCATTGCGCCATTTTCATTCAGGCTAGTTGCAATGACTACCTCTTTTAATAATGCCGATGTCAGGTGTCGGATTTCCCCTGCTTGTGGACCAGTATAGAAACAACAAAATCCACAAAATCACGAGGGCAGCGTAAAGAAAAAATACGAGCGTTGCCAGAGGGTTTTAAGCAAGTACAGGCAAGAGCATAGTTTTCTCCACAACAAAACGGTTAACTTTCATCTGGTGTCCCTATGCCAGGAGTCTTGACGGGAATCTTTCGGTGGGTGTTAATGAAATTATCGAGGATCACGGTGCACCAGATATGAAACCTACAGGTACATGACTCAAAGCAAGATATTGAAAAGTTGGAAATTAGTCGAACAAGCTTAAGAGAGAAGTAAGCTCGCAACATCTTTCGCTCATTGTTTTAATAATGTGCTTGGTTCTGTGAACACTGTGCCAACAAGGAGTAAGGCTTCCAGATGAGCCATGTCGTTACTGGGTATTAATGTGTGTTTACTTCTGAATCGTAATGAGAGTGAGAGAGACCACTGGAATTTCTTTGTGACTGTGACACTAAGAGAAGAGGGTCACTTTGGGTATTAGAAATTAGTGAATTTGTTGTGAAAGGTTTTCAAAAGGTGTCGTAGCATATTTCGGTTCATGTGGTACCACACAAATAGTTTTAGAACCCACTTTTTTTTTTTGTTTGTGTTTTTAGTAATGTAATTTTCTTTTACTCAGATTTTATTTTATTTTGCCATGATACTTTCTCATTTAGATTGTCGGTTACGATTTCACCCAAATATTTAAATTTATCAGCAATTGTGATTTCTTGCTCTCCTATTGTAATTTTCTTTACAAGTGGTGAGTCAGCATAAGCTCTGTTTTTTCAAATGATTTTCTAAGGCCAGTTTTCTGTGGTATTTCTTGTAGTAATTTGACTTGCCTGATTTCTTGAACATTGTTGGCTAGGACAGCAGTATCATCAGCGAATCTCAAGCCGTTCGAACTTACATTATTATTAGCACTTCCAGTTCTTTTGTTCTTTGGGTTATCCTTGTATCATTCTCTCATTATGTATTCCAGGGTACTGTTGAGCAAACAGTCTTAAGCCTGTTTTTAAAAGGAATGTTTCAAAGATTTCTATACTTAGCCTTCGATTTGGTGTTGGTCAGAGTAAGTCCTATTAATTTAATTAGTTTTGGATGGAGTCCCAGAACCCTTAAAATTTTTAGTACTGAAGGCGTATGGAGGCAGTCGTACGTCTTCTTAAAATCTAAAAATGTTATTGCAAACTGTATGTTCCGTTTCATGTAGATGCCATAATCAATTTTAAACTAATAATCTGCTCTGCACAGCTCCTCTATGGTCTGTTTCAGCTGTGCTTTGTTTTTACCGTTTAGGATCTTGGATAAAATCTTGTATGTGCAGTCTAGAAGAGAGATTCCTCTCTAGTTGTCTGGACCGTTCTTATCCCTCTTCTTGTGTAGTGGGTGTATGATGGCCGTGGTCCAATGTTCGGGGAATTGTTCTATTATCCAAATTTTTGTTAGAGCCTTGTGTAAGGAGGTCTCTACTGTGTCATATGAATAGATGCAAAATTAAAACATTTTATAGCAGTTACACAACCAGAAACGACGCACGCAGCTGAAAAAAATCTTCAAAACAGCTAATGTAACAGAAATTGTCAAAATACTAAAGATAGAAAGAAGAACAATTAGGACACGCATAAACAGACAATATCAAGTAAATGGAGAATAGTTTCGAATGAAATAGTGTACAAGAAAATAGAACCAGTAATGTGCACGGCCAGGAAGAAGCCTGTGTCATTCTTTGGACAACTGATGAGAACACCAGAAACAAAATTAGTAAGGGAATAACAGAAAAATTGTGAAACAACAAGAGAAACATTAAAACGATTACAGAAATTAAGAAAAATATGACTCCAAATTACAGTGTGATGAAGTCCCATACTCCGTGACGGAGCATAGGGGATGAATGATGATGATGAGGACGACACAACGATACCGAGTCATCTCGAGGCAAGAAAAATCCTTGACCCCGCCGGGAATCGAACCCGGGACGCCGTGCTTTTTTTTTTTTTTTAATCTCATTTTGTTCGTTGTGTCTGCTCGGGGCGGACGTCGAAAGACATCCATTTCAATTCGTTGTTGATCCATTAACTCAGTTTTTTTCATTAAAGAGGGCATCTAGCCCTCTGACCAAACACGCTGAGTTACCATGCCGGCAAGGGAAGCGAGAACGCTACCGCGAGACCACGAGTAGCGGACGCCAAATTACAGTACATGACTTAAAATAGGCTGCAGGAATAGTGATCTCAGACGAAGAAGGAAAGAAAATACCTGGAAAAACGAAGATGTATTGGGCAGACAGAAGAGCAGGAAACCCTTCACATAATAATAAATTACAGCAATCCCTCTATAACTATTGCACTATTGAATTCCTTAATTCCTTATTTAATTATTATTGAATTGTATTGTACTGTTGAATAACAACAATCTGTATAAGTCTTTGTGTAACTGACTACAGTGGTCCAATGAAGGCCATAAAATTAAAAATATAAAACATGAATATAGTCCTTTTTTTTAATGGTTCTGTGCACTATGGGACTTAACATCTGAGGTCATCAGTCCCCTAGAACATAGAACTACTTAAACCTAGCTAACCTAAGGACATCACACACATCCATGCCCGAGGCAGTATTCGAACCTGCGACCGTAGCGGTCGCGCGGTTCCACAATGAAGCCCCTAGAACCGGTCGGCCACGCCGGCCGGTTGTATATAGTATAAGAGTTATCTGTCAAAATTGTTATGAAGTATGGTGCAACACTGGAGACAGTGACGTGGAAGAATGGATCAGCACTGTCAGTAACGTTGGGACGCTGCTGCGATTGCCAGCTGGTCGGCAGGAGCAAGACGGGAGTCATACGGCGACGGCAGCGTCCAACAGCTCGGCTCGCTGCTCCTCGCCAAGTTCGAACAGCCAGCGAAAGCTGAGAGCACGTGTTCAGCTGAAGGCCAGACTGGATCAAAGAGAATGACGCCTCCGCCAGCGCGACAACAAGCTCCTGGCCACCCACGCCCCTGCCAGAGTCTCGCTTCTACAGCCCATCTGATCTCCAATGAGCCTTGAGCCGGGCAGATCCTTTCTTCAGGCTAGCAGCGGCTTTCTTTGCCCCTGTCACTTGCCGCCACGGTGCTCGTGAATGGAGTTCCTTGTCCGAAGGCCAGCGCTACGTCTGCCACCCATCAGGTGGACCTTGGGCACGGTTTGAGACTGCAGTTAGCGTGACAAGAGGCAGCTGCGTCAATAATGAAGACTGAACAATGGAAATTGGATGCTATGGTAACCTTTCGCTTTTTATTTTCTCATGGTATGCCACTGAGTATATAGTAAGTGGATCAGAGACTAATGACTGCTTACGATACGATGCAGCTGTGTCCAACGAGAAATCAGAAGACTGAGAGATGAGACAGGCACTGACTAACTGTCGATATTCTCGCAACATGCTCTGCATTTAGCATATAATGAGAGTAACATTTAAACAGAGCCTGGACGTTTGATAACTGTTAGATGATGGGTGTTGCTATCGTCGTCTATTTAACAAATTATTTTCCTTGTACTACTCGTGGATATGATGTGAAACGTAGCAGCAATATGAAGCACCCTGTCAAAGACAGTTTCTTGAAAAGGTGTGGACTCGCCCTCTACATACTGCAATAAAGAAATGGTGTTTACGATGGAACAGCGATTTATTGATTGACAGTGCAGGTCTACAACCTTGGGTGGCTTTGATGTGATATTTTAGTGGGAGTGTAGGTCTACGTAAGGGACGAATTGTGTAGACGCCCTCTCTTCATCTTATTCCCATCATCGCGTCCCTGTCCGAAGGACAGCCCTGCGACAAGAAAGAGTATGACTCTGCCCAGCGTGATTGTCGCGTTCCAAACCACAGGCTACGTCTCCAGAAAGAACGAAGTGACATGCTAAGGCTATGCACTGCATAATAACTTGTGTGGGAAAGTGTTTTGCGCATAGTTTTCTTCGTTACTTTTCGAAGGATGTCATTGTATTAGGAATGATTTTTTTTCTGTTTCTCCTTTGCTGAAAAAAGAATAGTCATTTATTTATATTTATTCCGTGCGAGGAGCACATTTTTATCTACTATTTGCTACTATTTCTGTATTCTTTATCCTAGATGAAACCATATTAAGATATCGGTCATTCGCCCGCCCCCGGTAGCTGAGTGGTTGCCGGCACGGTAGCTCAGCGTGTTCGGTCAGAGAACTGGTTGGCCTCTCTAATAAAAAAAAAAAAAACTGAGTGGAAGGATCAACAAACGAACTTGACCTGATGTCATATGACGTCCACAACGACCAAACACAACGATCAAGAACGAACAAAATGTAAAAAATAAAGTGGTCAGCGCGACAGACTGCTGAGGGACTGTGTGTTGTGTTGTCTTAATCATTATCATTTCATCCCCATCGATGCGCAAGTCGCCGAAGTGGCGCCAAATCGAAAGACTTGCACCTCACGAACGGTCTACCCGACGAGAGTCACACGATATTTGCATTTTTACCGACCATTCATGTGAGATATGCACATACTCACATGTTGGGATATGACTTATTTCGAGGAATATTTCATGCCGGTATACCGAAATCTCATTTGTCTGGAGTACATCAATTACCTGGTGTACGTGTCTGAGAAAGTAGGATTGACCGTGTGTCAATTGGAAGGTGTTTTTGTGCATAACATTTTGATAACAGTTAAATGGCATGTCATGTGTCAATTAAGAAATGTTACTGCAGATAACATTTTAAGAGAAGTAATTAAGAGAATTTTCGTACAGCTCACAAGAGCTTCGGGTTCCCTCTTGTGATTCGCAGTGAGAATTAGACGGGACAAGGAAGTCAATAAATGTGCTAAAAACTCTCTTGGCCTATTACAGCTTTATAGTAATAGGTCTGGCGTCATTTTTCTGACCTGTGAGGGAAACAATGAGATACATCAATCATCCTGTTTTCATAAATTTTGTGGTTTTATAATTCTGTGTCTTGATCAAGTAGGCAGAGCATATTTTCTCTATCTACTTTTCTCATAGTTTACGTGCATGGTGGAAGATCACGCTGGGCGCCGAAACTGAGTGTGTTCTATTCTCATTTTTACATCTGATATTCAGCACACTTGTTCTAAACCTGGATGTCCGATGGACTGAATGAATGTTGGTGTGATTAGAAACGTATGCGACTGGGTGAATTCAGGCGAAAATTTTTTTTTTTTCTTTGCAGTAGAAACCTGGGAGTTGAAATTTCAAACCTGGCTACAGATGCTAGTCTGGCGGGCGTAGGAACGTTATCTGCGCGGGCTTTACTCCCGGAGTTTCTCGCGATTGGCTCTTCTTCACACAAAAACTTCACGTTTGCAATGGTGTATCTCTTGCTTACAGTAACCTGTGATCTTGCAGTGTTAATCATTTAAATATATTACATTTACAAATATATTCCCGTAACTTCATTACTCTACATTAATTATTTTTTTAGTGTTGCGAGTTTTTTACATGAGTTCTGGAGTGGGCTCCACTTTTGTGAATAAATGATTTTCGTTAAACTTCTCCACAATGTGCATACCAGTACGCTTTCCCTCCTCCTGTGATTTCTAACGTTGCATAACGTGTAAGAGAGAAATCCTTCGTAATATTCAGTAAAGTGCAAACCCTGATCAATCACTCAAATATTCTGTAGTCGGATTTTCTTTTCCCGTTTTCCCTAGAAACTAGGGTTAAAATTTCACTTAACATTTGTAGAACCTCAGATGATTTGATGCTCAGGGCTGGGTAGACAACGTTAAACATTATAATTACTCAATAAGAAGCTCGCGGCTACTGAAAGTCCGTTGTAGGGTGAAAGGACGACCCATCACAAAATTAAAACGATTTGGGGCGTCTTGTATCCCTAACACTCAAACGTGTTGTGAAGAGGTTGCCATAGGTGCCGGAAAACTTCTGCATAACTTGATTTGTCGCTCTTCCAATGCATTCTGTGAACTCACACAGCAGATGCAGTTGGAAATTTGTGTTAAGTTCTGTGGGACCAAACTGCTGAGATCATCAGTCCCTAAGCTTACACATTACTTAACCTAACTTAAACTAACTTACGCTAAAGACAACACACACACCCATGCCCGAGGGAGGACTAGAATCTGCGACGAGGGGAGCCGAGCGAACCGTGACAAGACGCCACAGACCGCACGGCTACCCCGCGCGGCTAGGAGATGCATGTCGGCCATCTCTTCAACAGTAAACTTAACCATACTGCTGTGTGTCAACCCAAAACAGAACCGAGCAGAACTGAATATAATAGTGAGGACGATGCGTGCAGTGGATATTAGTGTTGTTAACAGCAATTACCATGAATGGATGGAACACGATGGATTCGGAACAAGACACACAACGTATACCGTCGACATTTATACTGTTGTGTACTATCTTCATGCAGTATAGGTACAAAGATAACTTGGCCAAGAAACCAACCCAAACGCAGTAACTCTGTGAAGAGCCGCCAAAGACCGTGGGTTTCTGATACCAAAATTTTGAGAAGGTATCTCTGATCAACCTCTGAAAGTTCATCGGTGGAGTTATACTTCACACTGTATAAATAGAGTAGGTCTAAAGGAAACAGTAAAGTAAATCAATAAATCAGTCTGCGGTAGACATCGGTATCAAAAATGGTTCAAATGGCTCTGAGCACTTTGGGACTTAACTTCTGAGGTCATCAGTCCCCTAGACTTAGAACTATTTAAACCTAACTAACCTAAAGACATCACATGCATCCATGCCCGAGGCCGGATTCGAACCTGCGACTGTAGCGGTCGTGCGGTTCCAGAGTGTAACGCCTAGAACCGCTCGGCCACTCCGGCCGGCTAGACATTGGTATCCAGGTTGCTGTCACGTTCCTCAACTTCCAGAATGCTCTCGATGCAGCTCGGTACTGTCTGTTAGAACAAAATATGAGCGCAAAGCGTATCGGTCCAGATTTGTGACTGGGTACAGGACTTCCCAACAGACAGAACATAACACGTCGTCCTTAATGGGAGAAAATCTTTAGACGTAAATGGAGTGTTGTACGACCATTGCTATTAACGATGTGCATAAAAGATCTCATGGATAACGTCGGATGCTCTGTGACGCTGTCCGTGGGCGATGCTATAGTACAAACGAAATTTGTAAAGCCATAAAATTAGAGAAATGAAGTAAGAACCGAATAGTGTCGGTGCTTACTACAAAAAGTGGCGGATGACCCTAAGCGTAAATAAACGTAACGTATTGTAAGTAAGTGTTGAAAGAGAGCCATTACCGTTCGATTGCATTGTTGGCGACGAATCATTAATATCAATAAACCTCAAAGTACTTATCACAAACCGTCGGAGGCTGACAAAAGTGACACCGCCACATAGAAAACTAGTTGTTGCGTACACACAGCGTTCTGAGATCCAGTGGAGAAATCCTTAGGAAACGTAATTCAACCACGAATGAAGTGACTTAATCAGCCATCGTTCAAGCTACTTTCGATTACTGCTCGTTATTCTGGGACTCTTACTAGATGGAATCAATAGAGAGAGAAAAAACGACGAATTTCATTACGGGTTCCAATATTAGGCATTTGAGCACTAGCAATATTAATTTAACGGTGAATGAAAGGCAGTTTAGTGGTACAATTTGTACAGAAACTGTACGGCAGTTACAAGATCATGGGTTATGAATGGGAAGCAGTGGTTGAAAAGGGAGTGTTATTCAATCTATACACTGAGAAAGCAGTAAAAAAAACCTAAGAAAATTTGGAGTAGTAACTAAAGACCAGGGAGAAGAAATAAAAAGTTTGAGGATTGTCGATGACATCGTAGTTCTGTCAGAGACAACAAAGGACTTGGATGAGCAGGTTAACGGAGTGGGCAGTGTCTTGAAAGGAAAATATAAGATGAACATCACCAAAGCAAAACAATCGTAATGGAATGTAATCGAATTATGTAAGTTGATACTGAGGGAATTAGATTACGAAACGAGACACTGTAGGTAGTAGATGGAATTTGCTATTTGGGCAGTAAAATAACTGATGATGGCCGAAGTAGAGGGGATACAAAATTTTGACTGTCAATAGAAAGAAAAACTTTTCTGAAGAAGAGAAGTTTGTTAACATCGAATATAGATTTAACTGTCGGGAAGTCTTTTCTGAAATTATTGGTATTGAGTGTAGCCATGTATGAAAGTAAACTATCGACGGTAGACAGTTTAGACAAGAAGACACTAGAATTTTTTTCAAATTTAGAGCTACAGAAGAATGCTGAAGATTAGACTGGTAGATAAATGTAACTAATGAGGAGACAGTATGTAGAATTAGGGAAGAAAGAAATTTGGCGCACAACATGACTAAAGAAAGGGCTCGGTTTATAGGACACATTCTGAGGTATCAAGATATCACCAGGTTAATCCTGGAGGGAAGTGAGGGGGTAAAAATCGTAGAGGGAGACCAAGAGATGAATACAGCAATCAGATTCTAAATGGTTCAAAAGGCTCTAAGCACAATGGGACTTAACATCTGAGGTCATCAGTCCCCTAGGCTTAGAACTACTTAAACCTAACTAACCTAAGGACATCACACACATCCATGCCCGGAGCATGAAGTGTTGCATCAAAGCAGTCTTCGGACTGAAGAACACAAGAAAAACAACTGAATGGTCCTAGTAGGCACTCCAAGAGAGGTGCTGTGCATCAAGAAAAGCTTTACTGTTAAAATTCAAAGAGCATACTTTTCAAGAACTGTCAGACAACATACTAGTTCCTTCTGCATACGTCCCCTTAGGGAAAGACAGAACTTGTAGCTTAGCTATACCAAAAGCAGGATGTCAGGCATAGTTCTGGATTTAAAGTGTCTCTTACCTGAAGATAACGGAATATAAAGGGACGCTATTTAGAGGGACAGTAGGTCATCAATGCTGGCATGATCCCCAGACCGGTCGCTACTGGTTTCTTAAGCCCCCACTTCCCTCTCCTCCTCCCATCCCTGGAGAATCAATAGGAATTGTTCAAGGTCATCCAGAAAACCCCCAAACACCGAAGGCAATTATATGAGTTACATCCAAGGTCATCCTGGTAACCCCTGCCCAAGCCGCACACCTCAGACCAGTGAACACATAACTTGATACACCTCTCTACCAATGGTAGAACATAAAAATGGCAGGACACCCCCTCCCCTCCACCTGGAGCAATAAGATTCGACTTCCCTCCCCCCTCCTTATCATCATCCTTCATAACTAAATAAATTGTGTAGGCCTCTTCATTTGAGGTCTTTGCATCTTGGGGAGAGGCTCAGATGTGTTATACACAACACTTCTATAGTGGTACCGTTTGGACAAAATAATAGTAATATTACAAATTAACAACTGTTTTTATTAAAAATTTTGTTTTTGCAGTATATTTGTTGACAATCATTTCTTGTTGTCTATTAACATTATTTTTATTTATAAAGTTATTTATTATTCACACTAAGTGTCTTCTACCGCGCTTATGCCTATTTGTCAACGATTTACAATTTCTTGTTGATGTACGAGGGCAGTTCAATAAGTAATGCAACACATTTTTTTTCTGAAACAGGGGTTGTTTTATTCAGCATTGAAATACACCAGGTTATTCCCCAATCTTGTAGCTACACAACACTATTTTTCAACGTAATCTCCATTCAATGCTACGGCCTTACGCCGCCTTGAAATGAGGGCCTGTATGCCTGCACGGTACCATTCCACTGGTCGATGTCGGAGCCAACGTCGTACTGCATCAATAACTACTTCATCATCCGCGTAGTGCCTCCCACGGCTTGCGTCCTTCATTGGGCCAAACATATGGAAATCCGACGGTGCGGGATCGGGGCTGTAGGGTGCATGAGGAAGAACAGTCCACTGAAGTTTTGTGATCTCCTCTCGGGTGCGAAGACTTGTGTGAGGTCTTGCGTTGTCATGAAGAAGGAGAAGTTCGTTCAAATTTTTGTGCCTACGAACACGCTGAAGTCGTTTCTTCAATTTCTGAGGAGTAGCACAATACACTTCAGAGTTGATCCTTTCACCATGGGGAAGGACATCGAACAGAATAACCCCTTCAGCGTCCCAGAAGACTGTAACCATGACTTTACCGGCTGAGGGTATGGCTTTAAACTTTTTCTTGGTAGGGGAGTGGGTGTGGCGCCACTCCATTGATTGCCGTTTTGTTTCAGGTTCGAAGTGATGAACCCATGTTTCATCACCGGTAACAGTCTTTGACAAGAAATTGTCACCCTCAGCCACATGATGAGCAAGCAATTCCGCACAGATGGTTCTCCTTTGCTCTTTATGGTGTTCGGTTAGACAACGAGGGACCCAGCGGGAACAAACCTTTGAATATCCCAACTGGTGAACAATTGTGACAGCACTACCAACAGAGATGTCAAGTTGAGCACCGAGTTGTTTGACGGTGATCCGTCGATCATCTCGAACGATTGTGTTCGCACGCTCCACCATTGCAGGAGTCACAGCTGTGCACGGCCGGCCCGCACGCGGGAGATCAGACAGTCTTGCTTGACCTTGCGGCGATGATGACACACGCTTTGCCCAACGACTCACCGTGCTTTTGTCCACTGCCAGATCACCGTAGACATTCTGCAAGCGCCTATGAATATCTGCGATGCCCTGGTTTTCCGCCAAAAGAAACTCGATCACTGCCCGTTGTTTGCAACGCACATCCGTTACAGACGCCATTTTAACAGCTCCGTACAGCGCTCAATGAAACTATGCGAGACGAAGCGGGAATGTTTGAAAATATTCCACAAGAAATTTTCGGTTTTTTCAACCAAAATTGGCTGAGAAGAAAATTGTGTTGCATTACTTATTGAACTGCCCTCGTATTTATATATACTTTTGACTATCAGGTGCACTAAAAATTTAAATACTAAGTTTATACATTATTTTACTACCCACATTTTCTTTCTGTATGTAATGTTTACAGTTTCTTTCTATTCACGCAGTATTTACATGCGTTGTCTGATAACTTTTTATGTAAATGGTGCCCATAATTAAAGTTCCAGTTACAAAACGTTGTAGAAAGAAACCACTGCTCCGAATGACGTCAAATTTCAACAACATATTATTGATACAGGCGCAAACGTCATGGAACCAAAACAAAATGTAACGAAGATTTTACCAGTAGATGATGCTGTAAGCGTCTTAACGTAAATGACAATAACACATTACATCATCTGTATAGTTCAATGTGGATGACTGCACAAGTTCGGCAGTCAACAGTTGCGGCACTGTTAGCTGGGTAAGCCCTTCCACCATGACAAGGCCGTAACATATCAAATGCGAAAGATTGATTTTTAACTGTCATGAGGCGAAAAACCTCATAAAAAGCAAAGGGACATCGATTTCTAATTTTCCTGTGAATAAAATCAACATTAAAAGCAAAATGACATCGTTTTTTAATTGTATTGGGGCCAAAAACCGCTTAAAAAGCAAAATGGCTTTGGTTTTTATTTGTCGTAGCGCCAATACCTGCTTAAAAAGAAAAATGACAGCGGTTTCTAACTGTCGTATGACTGGCACAGTACCTGTTCAATATACTTTCCATGGTTGTCTGCCACAAGTTGAAATCAATAAACAGCATGTTCCAAAACTCTCGGGACTCATGTTCATAGTTGTTGCACACTGTGTGCCTTCAACTTAGCTATGTTGTTAATTGAAGCACTGAACTCAACCTGTTCCAGAAGTCACACGGATTTCGATGAGGTGATCTGAACGACCACGCTGTGGGGAAATGACGGCTAATAACTGTAGTATTTTCGAAATTATTCTGCACCAGCTACTTCTCTGGGTGCGCAATGTGTGGAGGAGCGCCGTCTTGCATAAAAATTATCCTACCCACACATCCACACTGTTGAAATATTGGAATGACGTTGGTGCGCAAAAGACTCTCATAGCGTTTACCAGTGACGATATAGGTAACAGAATCCGCAAAATCCGATACAGTACAGCGATACGATGAATGACGTCGTCAACGCGTACCTTTGCAGAATGGAGTGGTACTGGACGAGGTGTGTGCGGATTTTCTGCATAGTGATTTGTCATGGAGATGGAAATGCGCTTGGCCTGTCCACAAAATGTTCCATGGCCATTCATTGCACACTTTTATGCGAGCAAGAAATTCCAGAGCGAACGTTTGGCTTGTTGTCAAATTAGCGGGAAGCACATCCTGAACTTGGGAGATTTTGTAAGGAGAGCAATGCATGATGTTTTGTAGGGTTTTATGCACCGTGATCCCAGGGATGTCTTACTTTCAGGCAATTCCCTGTGCACTGCATGTTTCCACACCACCGCTCGACCCCCCTTCAGTACCATTATGGGGTGTCTTCCCGTGAACCACCATTTAGCTTGATGGGGCTTTGCACTTCAGAGCCTCCTCCGAAGTATAGTACCACCATACCACTTTCCGAAAACCCTTAGCATGCCCGCTACGATATGCATTTTCGTGGAAATCCTTGCTAAATGAAGACCCGATTTATCTACTCAATAGAGAAGAGTTAAACGAGTTCCTGAAGTTGAGAGTAAGTGCTCTACCCTCCCGCTGTAGAGTGGTAAGCGAGACAGAGTGTTCACCCAGACGAACACAAGTTTCGTTATTATTCACCCTACTTCTTACGAAGTAATTAATTGACGAAGTGAGGATGTTACGAGCGAGCACGGAAATTGTCACTGCTACCTTTTGGACACAGTGCCCCACCGTGTGTTTAGGAAATAATAGACACCTGTTTGTTTATTCAAACAAATACACCCATGATGTTACAAGATTTAAGCTCCCGCTGTAATAAGCACTAGTTTGTTTATGTGTAGCACCCATGACGTGACGTCATCGCTCAAACGCAGTATCGCGTTATTTTGCTGAAAATTTAGTTAGCAAGAGACTTCCACCCAAATGAATAAAAGTCTTATTGTACAATATCAAAGTAGTTCACGCCCATCTTTTTTTGTAGCTCACCCTGTTACTTCAGTGTTTTCTGAATTTTGTGTTAGCTGAAAATCAACACTGAAATGTACTCTGTCGTCCAATATCAGTTTAAGAATTAATGCGAGTATTGTACTAATGATCTTAACTGAGCCTCCTTAAATATTTTTTAATGTGCCACCATGCATTTGGTTTTGTCCTTTAACAATTAGGATCTCTTCGTGTACAAATTTGGTGTCGCTTTGAGTGGATCATTACTGGTTTATAATGGTTCAAATGGCTCTGAGCACTATGGGACTTAACATCTGAGGTCATCAGTCCCCTAGAACTTAGAACTACTTAAACCTAACTAACCTAACGACATCACACACATCCATGCCCGAGGCAGGATTCGAACCTGCGAGCGTAGCCGTCACGCGGTTCCAGACGGAAGCACGTAGAACCGCTCGGCCACCACGACCGGCGATCATTACTGGTGTTGGACCATCTGTTAGCCAGCATTGTCTTTCTCTGTTCTTACACGTAATTTACATTACACCGCCGGTACACGCCGCCATCTGTGCCGAGTGCTGAAAGTGCCACTGCCACTTCCCCTCCACCCCTCTCGCCATTCCTTTACCTCTCTGCTCTTTCCCCTCCCGCAAGACGTGTGTTGCCCGCTCCGTCACCCTGATAGAGAAAACGGAATCTGAAGTCTGTCGACGTCACACTTCCCCGCTGGACAAGCCACGGGAGATGTGCTCATCTCCCGTCAGTCGAAGTTCGTTTACGAAAAGTGCGTGCGCTTCTGTCTCGTAGAACCTCGTTATAGCTGTTAATCTTTTCGTCTTTTATGATCCGATTATAAGCTCACTGCATTCTTTCCCTTTCTTTATATGAAGTTTTATGAATAGGACGAGAATATTGTTAGCTCTTTTGTCACTGTGGACACACATTTTAATTATCTTTTGTAGAGTTTTGCCTATGTGTTCTCCATGCCTATAACTTCGTTTTACAAGCTTAGTTTATGCCACATGACAGTCCTCTGATTTCATCCATAATCCCCAAATTCTGCCAGTATAAGAAAAGGCTTTGTACTTTGCATTTTAACATGAGTTAATGTCGTTAAAGATTTTCATATGATTTATGGAACATCATCTCTTCAGCTTGCTAACTGCACCCTCCATTCTACTGGAATGTTTTAATATTTTGTAGCCCACGAAACTTTGTGCAACTATTACAAGTAACTAATATGTGAGGGATATAGCACAATTTTACGTTTGTTATCACTCATTTTAAATGTACTTCACCCAGTTCTTACCCAAGTAAGATGTTAACGTCTGCATTAAGGTGATTTATAATGTTTTTACCCAAATACTTCGATTACCAAACAATTAAATATTTTGTTATGACCGTGGATTTTGCGTTGTATTTTGTTATACTAATGATTTCAGTTAGTACATAAGACAAAATTTGAACAATTAATATTTTATTATTTTCTTAACTGATGAAATTTGATAAACTTGACTGCATGTAAGTCTCCTCCCACGTACATACAAAAAATGAATACAACTGCAACACATCCCTCCCATAGTATTAAGGCCTCTACTACTACAAACCATCTTCCCGGGGAGTGACCGACGTTTTTTTGTAAACAATGTGAGTCACCACTTCTCTGGAATGGGGAGGGAATGTACAGGACGGCAGCCAGTCAAAGAATATTTTAGGGAATTTGGTTCAAAGAAATTTATTTCGAGGGCCCAGTAGAATCTTTACAAGTTTCCTCCCAGAATAATTCACACCGTGTCTACGTGACACAAGTCGCTTGTCTTTCAAAACCGAGGCGGTTCTGTGCAGTTGAAGCTGCTGACAGGAGACGCCCTGAGCCCTCTGCTGAAACTGCTAGCGAATTCACGCCATTGATTTTAGCCAATAGCGTGCGCAGGATACCGATCACGTGCGTGGACGCTGGAGTGTCCTGCGGTGCAGAACACACTTGCTTCTCTCTCTTGTAATCCAGACTTCGAGCAGAACAGACGTCTTTGAGGAAGGCAGAGCCTCTGGCTCTGCTTTTCGCGACCGGCCGCCAACGTAAGTCAATATGAACCGCTCCCCTTCCGTTGCCCATTTCAATTAATTGTTCGACCTGCTAGACTGGCCTAAATTTGCTAACTTCCGACCCTAAGCGCGCCCTTAGTACTCGGTACTCTTTATTGTACTTAATTTCCTGTTTTGTCATTTAACGGTCGCTGTGCTTCTCCAGTTTAAGGGGATGCTGTAGAGAATGTCAATGTCTTTTCAGACTGTAACAGAGGCGTTCTTGAAATTATCACGTATCCATAAGGATTTCTCATTACATGTCACATTAACGCTTGAGTTTATATGATCGAAATTTTGAAGTAACATTGCTAGATCTTCTAAAATCATTCTGCCATGTTCCCATTTGATTCCATGATAATACTGGTTCAACCACGACACACCATCACGCATTTTCAGGCAGTTGATGCCTTTCAAAGCTTTGCTTGGATACACGATTGTTGAAAATGTTGTGGTAGCTGGCCCCTCCCTCGTAAAGGCGAAAACTGCAACATCTTTGTGTACAAAATGTTCATATTCATTGACAAAGCCTTGGACATCGAATCCAATATCCGTTTAAGATGACATCATGAAATGGTTAAGTTGTTATGCTACACACACTGTGCACTATTGCAGTAAGTGGGTCTAGTTAATGATCCAATCATGAAGTATTATCTCTTCATTACTCATGTATATTGCTGATGCAAATGGTTTGAGCGAGAGGTATTCTTGACCAGTCATTCGTTCACCATACACACGTGGAACGCTTCTGCTGAGTGAAAATATTTTTCTTTCGTGGTTTCAAGCCTAACTATTTAAGGGACTAACGGTTCTTTAGTGTTAAAACGTTGTTTCGGTTGTCAAGTGAGGTACTGCCGACTGTGTATTCCAGTTTTATAAAATACATCAATGCAGCTTCAAATGATGGCATATGACGATCTTTTCAACGTGAAAATCGACGAGACGATCGCCCTAGCTCAAAATCCTCCACTCAAGATTGTCTAATGTCAGAACAGTCACTGGGATATAAGTCACATTACTTGGTTTCTCCGCAATTTTATAAGGGAAGAACCTGCAGATGGTATGAGTAGTAAGTGGGCCACTTAAGTGCAGTTGCAGATATTTTTTTAACACATCCATCATTGTCTTATAAACTGCTAGACTGCACACACTAGCTACTAAAATTTTTTGTAAATGGATTCAAACCATAAAATTTTTTAAAAATTTTCAACTAAAATTCTATGCTGCGAATAATATGTCAAATTCGTTTTACCTTACATTACCACATAGATAAGCGTATCTTTTGGAATATTTTCATTAAAATTTGCACACAACTTCATTGTAGTTTTCTGTGTAGCTAAGACATTCATTCTTCTAGACATATTTATAACATAGATAGGATAATTTTCAATAGAGCAGAATGGACTCACATTAACATCACCATTCAATTGTGTAGTTCTCTTAAAATCTAAGAAAGCATCATAAGCTTTTAAATAATTATTTGGTGGAATTAGATTCCACATTTCTTGAATAAAATTCTCGTTTCTGCCATTTTTAATATAGATATTCTGTAATTTAACATGATCGAATAAGGAAGAGTCAATGAGCTGATTATTTTTCCTTTTTGTCTGGAAAACAACGAAGATGAAATAACGCATATCAAATTCTGCAGAGCTATAGAAATTTGTAACATCTAGCTCAAAATTTCTTTTTTCATCTAATCCAGCAATCTCTACAGTCTGTGGTTCAAAGAAAGATATGGAAATTTTAGGATTTATAAGTCTATCTTGTTCTAATTCAAGCGAATATTCTGGTTCAAATTTAACAACAGGAACACGAATTTCCATTGATTCTACAACAATTTTACCTTCTTTTGGAAGTGTATATTTTATTTCTACACCAGCATCATTTATATCAGACCAACGAAGAATACAATCTCCAGCACTTGATGACCATGCAAAATTAACTGTTACATCTCCTTCCCGCATTGTTTCTTTATAATCTTTAAAAAATCCACCGAATAATTCTAATGGATAAAGTACTTCATTTGTCTTACTTTTTATCTTTCCATTAAGAATATGACGTTCCATGGTTAACTCATTGGCTATAGTTGAAGTCAATCGAATAACAGCCAGTGAAGAAATAAATGGAAATTCCATTCTAGACCAAATATTGTTACCTTTCTTTATGGTGATAACATCAAACAGTTTTGTTACATAATTATCGATTAATTTTTTATTGGATTACCATCATAAGTTGGATAATCTGTACCATCAGTTCCAATAATACTGAAATTCATGTACAATTGAGCATGATTTGGATGAACCTAAACATCTCCAATATTTATATTAATCTCCGTGTTCTTGTTGGGGAGATTCAAATTACTTTTAGTCTTTTCTTTCACAGGGAATGAATAAAACTGATAACTTTCGACTTTGTTCATTATTTATTTAAGAATAAAAACTATTAAGAAATTTCTAAAATAGCTGTTACACAAGCACCATTAAAGTCAATTAAATTATAATTTTCATCAGCTACAGTAATTTCCAAGTCCTGAATTGGATCAAAAATAGGAATGTTTACAGGATACTTTGGTTCATGAATTATTGGTCTACCAAATTCTGCATTAGGCTTGAATGAAGCAATAATATTAGTTTCTCTGTGAAAATGATCAGTATGCTTTCCCATACATTCCATCAGCAAGATTGAAATTTATATTTATTAATTCCAATGAAATAATTTTAGGAACATCTTTAGCAATAGCACTTTCTTTAGTTTGAACAACTTGATTACTATATCCAAGCACACTACCAATACTATCTTTTATATCCATATACAATATCACATCACTTTCAATAACAATTCTGTTTAAAATTTCATCTGCTTTAATATGTATATTTGGCTTCTTTAAATGAATAAATTTTTCCAAGTTTTTCAAACTATACTGACCTACATGAATTTCTATCGTGTCACCATCACAATAAAGTTTAATATTTCTCAATGTAATATTTGGAGTTAATGAAACACTACTAAAACTGTCCCTTATTGGTACAGTTAATCTTTTACTGAGAACAGGTGACTTACCACTTAATTGAAATAGGAGACTCATTTACTATTAAAAAATTTTATTAATAAATGAGCAAAACAGATTGGGAACCAAAAATAAGACATCCAGAAAAGAAGTCGAAAAATAAACATGGTAAACTTTTACCAAATTCTATTAGATGTGTGATAATTGGACCAAGTGATTCTGAAAAAACGGCATTAATGATTGATAATTATATTTTACGTCCAGATGGTTAAACTGAAATAAAATTAATCATTTATACGTTTATTCAAACAACTTACATCAGCCAAAATACTTGGCATTTATGAAAGGGTGTGAAAAAATTGAAGAAAAAATAGCTACATTCATTGGAAATAATGATAAAATTGTCCCATTAGATCAATGCCTAGACAAGTCAGATATTGTAAGAGAATATTTTACTAGAGGCAGACACAAAGGTATAGATTGCTTTTATTTAGTTCAAACGTGTTCGAAAATACCTAAACAGTTAGTTAGAGACAATCGAAATTTTTTAAATGTCTTTAGATAAGATGATACTGATTTAAATCATATTTATCATGAATTTGTTGCTGGATATTTAAAGTTTGATAATTTTAAGGAAATGTGTAGCAAATGTTGGAATGATGAGCTCAGATTTTTCACAATAGACATGACTAGAAAATCAATTGAAGGTAAATTTAGAAACAAAATACAACATTTCTTCTGTAACTAATGTTTTTATTCTTAAATAAATGTTTGCAAAATACGATCCAGAAATCGTTAAAAAACTAAACAGACGGGAGAGTAAAAGAACAGTGAAAAGAAGAGTTTATAAAATGGAAAAAACAATCACGAACAGAGTATGAAAAATTTAAAAAAGAAGATAAACCAGTTATCGCTGCCATTGAACAAGTCAAACAAGGATTTGAAGGCTTACGTGACAATGTTTTGAAAGCAAATGAGGAAAATAGAGAAGTTGAAAAACAAATGGTTCCTCATTATTTTGATGAATTTAAGGATGTCCCAGCAATTAAACATTATGAAAGTGATAAAAGAGATTATACATTAAGCGAATCAGAAATAACGAAGTTGTTAGATAATTATGATGAAGAAAGAAAACAGAAATATGTTAAAAAAAATAAACATAAGTGCAAGAATGTTAGAATACATTAATCACAGTGAAGATTAAGTTTTTAGATTAACTGCTGTTGGTACATTTAAATTTGTTGGTAGATTGCCTGTAAAATTTGAAGGCGATAAATTGACAATTGGTAATAGAACATATAAAGGAACTGATGGATTAATGAATCTTTTAACTAAAAAACAAATAACTATGAATGAAATGAACACACTATTCACAAGTTCTGATCTGTCAAATTATGCAGAAATATTGACTGAATCAGGAGCATTATATTCTCACAACAATCCAAATAAAATAAATCAAGTAAAGGTAATAAATATAAAAATATGATAAAAGAGATTGTAGAACTTTATTTTTCCAAAAAAAAGGCATCATCAGATTAAGATGAAAAAATTGGCGAAGGCTTAGTTAAAAAATATACAGAGAAACCAATTTAATATGTTTGGATGAATGATGTTAGACAATTAATTGATATATTAGCTGTAACTCATGGTGAAGAACTAGCTGGAAATAAGAATTATCACAGTGAAGAAGTTGGAATAATCCAAATGTTGACTAATAGATTTAGTTATTTCGTTGTCAACAATCCAAAAGGAATTCCATACTTAATTAGAATTTTGAATACTCTTCCTCACACATTTTGCAAGAGCAAAAAACATGGTGAAGGATTAGTCAATTAGGTTTTAAATAATGTTCCAATGCCTGAGATGCATTTATTAGGATATAATTACTGTGGACCATTTACTAAACCTGAAGAACGATTAGAACATGTTGATCCAGAAATAAATCCATTAGATGAAGCTTGTAAACAGTATGATATCGCATACAGAGGGCATAAAGATGTAAAATCTAGAAATGATGCATATAAACAACTCCAGTTAACTGCAAAAGAAAGAATGCATGCAAGTGATGCTTCTTTAGGAGAAAAAGTCGCAGCAACAGCAGTTAGAGGAATAATGTATGGAAAACGAAAATTAGGAATGGGCTTAGGCGTGGATGACAATGGTTTGGGAGTTTAATCTTTATTAAATTTTTAATCTATATAAATGAACAATTTTACAATTGATCATACTTTGCTACCTAGTGGCAAAACTAAACCAAAGTCAATTAAATATAAGTTAAATAATGAACAATTAAATGCAATTGAACCATTTTTAAAAGAGGTTCAAAAAAGGAAAAAAGAAAAGGATGTTGGTGGAAATTAACTTATTACATTAGGTATTCCTGTTGTTAAAAAATTATTGAATATTTAACAAAACAGAAAGGTGGTAAACACAGCATGAGGGAGGATTTCTTCCATTATTATTAGCTGCTTTACCATATTTAGCAGCAATTGGTTCCTTAGCTGGTGGATCTGCAGCAATTGCAAATGCAGTTATAAACAAGAAGAAAGCTGATAAAAAATTAGAAGAACAAGAAAGACATAACTTAGAAATGGAAAAGAAAGCTGGAACAGGAATAAAAAAAATTCCAAAAAGTAATTAATAAATATCCTAATGCATTAAGTAATTTTGATATAGAAAAACTTACTAAGCATTTAAAAATTAAACACTTTCATGGCGTATATATTATTGATGAATTGCCAACTAAGCCATTTAAAATTGAATATGGTATAGTAAATTTAAATATATCTTGTAAGCCCCGTACATATTGGATTTGTTATTATAAAAATAAAAATAAAAATTTGTTTTTGATTCATTTGGTGGTAATATACCAAAACAATTAGTTAATTATTTAGGAAAAGATGTATAATATTACAATACAGAAAGAATACAAAATTTTGATGAAGTAATATGTGGTCATTTGTGTCTTTTTGTTTTAAAATTGTTATGTGAAAACTATACTTTTAATGATATTTTAGATTTAATAAATGGGCGTTTTTGGAAATAAGTGAACATGTAGTTAATACACCTTCATTCGATCTAGAAAAAAATTGAAAATATGATCAAACAATTTGATCCAAAGATAGCTAATGCAATTAAACAATTTCAAAAAGAATTTAATACAATTTTTAAAGTAACTAAAGGTTATATTGGTTTTAAAGGTAGAAGACTTGTTAATGTAAATGATCCAGTTGATGCAAAAGATGTAGTTAACAAACTATTAAATTTTGTTACAAAACCAGAATACACAAGTATTTTAACGCAATTTAATAACTACATTAATAAAGAAGAATATAAAAAGTTTCTTTTAGAGTTAAAGAAAAGAAATGGTATTATAGATGGTATTATGCAACATTATAATAAAGAAATAAACGATTTTAAAAGAAATATCCTTGATACATTAACTATAATTAATTCACTAGAAAGTAAATTTAAAACATTAGAATCACAAATTAATAAAGACTTACGTAAGAAAGAAGGTGAAGATATAGAAGAAATAGAAAATTTAAGATTGTTAGATAATTCCTAATTTTAACTTTATTAAATTTTTTATCTATGTAAATGAACAACCACACATCACATGACTATCACATTTATTGCTTGAAGTGTAAAAAATTTACTGATACACATAATACATACAGATTAACAACAAAAAATGGAAGACAAAGACTTGTAGGTCTTTGCACAGTTTGTAAAAAGAAGAAGAGTAAAATCGTCAAAAAAATTTGGAGGCAAAGGACTATATGATATTCGTGAAGAAATTATTATGAATTACATAAACCAGTGAGAAAAAATTTTACATGAAGAAATGTAATTTCTGTCGGTATAGATGATTTATGACAAGCCGACTTAGTAGAAATGGATTCGGGCAAGTTGAAAGGAATTTCTAAAATAAACAAAGGATATATATACTTGCTGACTGTTATCGATGTATTTTCGAAATTTGTCTGGGCTGATACAGTTAAAGACAAAACAGGTAAGATTGTGGCTGATGCATTCGAAAAAATATTCAGCTCCAGGAGCCCAAAAAGTCTGCAGACAGACAATGGTAAAGAATTTTATAAGAAAGAACTTAAAGAACTGATGAAGAAATATAACATTAATCATTATTCAACTTTTTCAGAATTAAAAGCATCTGTGGTTAAAAGATTCAACAGGACATTAAAAGAAAAAATGTGGAAACAACTTTCTATTCAAGGAAATTACAAGTGGATAGACATTGTCTCAAAATAAGCTGATGAATATAATAGCATAAAACATCGAACTATAAAATTGAAGCCAATAGAAGTTAATGAGAAAAACTATGAACCTAATGCAATGGTTATGTATGCAGCTAAAGCAAAGTATTCTATTGGTGATGAAGTTAGAACAAGCAAACTGAAAGCAATATTTGAAAATGGTTACACTGCTAACTGGTCTACAGAAATTTTTTATATTTAAGATGTGATTCATTCTAATCCAATCATGTATAAATTAAAAGATATAAAAGGAAATTTTTATGAACAAGAACTACAGAAAACGAAATATCCAGATGTATACTTAGTTGAAAAAGTTTTAAGAAAGAAAGGAGATAAAGTTTATGTTAAATGGTTGGGCTTTGATAATTCGCACAACAGTTGAGTAAGTAAAGATAAAGTAATAGTCAGTTGATCACAAATCTATTAAAATTTTTTCTATATAAGTGTACCAAATAGTACCAATGAGGAAACTCACACTTTCATTCTTTCTATCTGTATGTTATCCTGATGATGATAATATAATTTCTTCATTCATAAATCAATTAACAGATGAAAATGTGAATTATTTATACAATCTCAAAGGAGATGAAATTTGTATTGTTTATGAATACTTTAAAAAACAGTACTGACTTTTTAGATCGATTAATAAGTGATTTTAATCTTAACTTCTTTATGTCTAATCAGTTCTTAACTGCTTTTCCATTTCTTTAGTTTTTTAAAGCAATTCCAAATCTTTGCAATGTTAATGTGATGTTCAACTTTTACTTGATCCAACAATGCTGATCTAGTTAAATTTAAATTATTTTCTTTTACACAAACGTCAACAGCTTGATTTATTTTTTCTTCCAATTCTTCTTCATCAAATAATTCTACTTCTTCAGGCGTTATTGGGTCTAAAGAATACACTTGCTCTAAGTGACTTTTAGGTAAATCATTAACATAGTCGAAAGGCTTGTTCATGTTTTTAATCGTCAATTTAACAATCTCAAGCAGTGGTATGTAATCTAAAACGAAGATTTTCTTATTCTTTTTATCTCTGAAGTCATCCAATAACTCGTGAATAATCTTTTCTGTTTTATTAACATCATACACTTTATTGTAGAAGCAGATATAAAACTTATCTTGCTCGTTGTGTGAAGAATTGAAATTCGAGTTTCGAATAGACAAGTTCTCTGTTTTTCCCACTTTAAAGTTGTTGATTAAAGAACATCTTTTTGAAGTAGCTATATGGATGTAACCATTTTTTGTTTTCTGTTTGACTTTGTCGATAAAAATCTTCATGTTCATGTTGAATTGTTCGAGTCTTTTATTTTCCTCTTTTAATTCTTCTTTCTATTTTGACTTGATTGTGAGTTTGTTTCGAAAGTCGATGGCCAGTTGCTCCTTTTCTTTAATTGTTTGTTGTAGTTTATATTCGCTGGATTTTCGAATCGATGGTAAAACTTCATGAAGAAGAAAAAGTAGTTCAATCTTAAGATGTCTTCACAATTCGATGCCTATCTTCGATTTTATATAGTTGCTTCTGTAATTTTTTGTTGTGTTCTAATGAGATAGTAAGTATAATCACACTCATAATCAAATAACTTCAAAAATTACATAAGCTGGTCTTACATTTCTACTGTTTGTTTGCAGAACAGCATGAGGTAATAGTGTATCTTTTTCTCTGTTTCTTGTATTTATTGCATCAAAGGCCATATTAGCTGTTTCTCTTAAATTTTCGATTTGTTTTTATCCAGTTTACGTATTTCATGTAAAGATTCTATTTGATATTTATAGGCATCAATAATCTCTTTTCTAACCTTATATTCGCCATGTTCGCGAATTGTCGGTAAAACCTCATGTGTAACACACTTTCTGAATGCTTTTGCTTCTTCTTTTTTTTTTTGCTTTTAATATTAAGTAATATAATCTTGGTTCATTAATAAATATAGTTTTTATATCTACATTTTGGATTCCATGTTTTATGGCATCTGGAAAATCTTTAAATCTTTGTTTATCTTCATCATCCACATGTTTTTTAATAGCGTCCCAAGATTTTTTTATACTCTAATATTTCAGCAACATGTTTAGCATTAAACCATGGTTCATTATTTTCATCAATAATTACTACAATATTTTGGTTGTTATAAGCGAGTTTATTACTTTTTAGATCAACAAGTGCCTCCATTTATATAGAATTGAAATACATTAGTAAATTACAATTCTACAGCAGACACAGTTAAAATTTCATCATAAATATTTTTCTTTGCCTCTTAAGGTGAACGACTCGTTCACGTTGAAATTTGCAACAACATGATCACGATTTGCTTTTTGAGGATTTGTAAATTCTAATATTTGAGCAACATCTTTAGCATTGAACCATGGATTATTTTCTTGATCAAGAATAACAAAAACTTCTTACAAGCTACCTTGTTGCCTTTCTGAATGAGATCAAAAATATTAAGCATAGAATGAAAACACATCAGTAAATTAAAATTTTTTGTGTGTCAGAAAATCTATGTTATTCCATATATCTAAAATTTAGATAGTTGAAAATCTATATTATTCCAAGTGGTTAAAGATTTAATAAAATTTGTTTTAATTTTATTACTTATTTCAGGCCCTCCAACCATAGAACCTGGAATTCCGTAGTGAATAAAGCATAAAATATCGTTTGTGATCAAAACATCCTCAAAGGAACCCAAATGTCTTTGAACCATCTTCCTAAACTTAATCCATACTGCCTTACTTGAATGAATTCGAAAATTTTAATTCTGAACTGGTGACAATGGCCATTTATATAGAAAGAAAATACATGAGTAAATCGAAATTTTTCATTGCATCTTAAAGTGAATGATTCATTCAGCATTAGAAATTTTCATTTAATATAGAATAAAAACACATTACTAAATTAAAATTTTTCTGGTGTGTGCAACTTCCTTAAGAGTGTGTCATTAAAGATAACAATTTCCTTTTCATGAAATGTGTATTGTACTAAAAACTCGTAAATAAAATAAAAAACAATCAGTAGAAATACTAGTGAGAGAAGGAAAATTATGAGTGTATATATTTTATCTATACAGCTATCAATCCCACAGCTACAGGAAAGAGGATTCATTTATTAAGGAAATTTTATTAATTCTTAATGAAAATTTATCTCAATAAATGGAAGCACACAAGAAGTGTAAAAAATGTGAAGTAGAGAAATCAATTGATAACTTTTATCAACACAAATACTCAAAGGATAAGCTTTCATATATGTGTAAAGAATGTCATAAAACGATTACAAAAAGTACATATAATAATATAAAAGAATGTTTTGAACAGTTTATATCAAATTATAAGAGTTCTTTGGCAATGTTTAAGGATGTGACATATTTTTTTCATTTTTACAAACAACAACAACATCAGTTACAACATTTTAAAAAATGTATTGGTTGTCAAGAAATTAAAGATCTTGGTTGTTTTTACGTAAGTCATACATCTAGGGACAAGCTGGCAAGTAGATGTAGAACTTGTCAACTAGACTATAGACAAAAAAGAAAAATAGTGTATGAGTGGGGAAAGGAAATAGTTAAAAATGATCTCAAAAAACATTTACAAACAAATAGACACATCAAAATTGAACTACATACTTAGAGTATTAAAAATTTATCTTAAATAAATTAGAACAACCTCTGCAGTTTTTCAAATCTATTAAAAATTTATCTTTAATAAATTAGAAGTCATCTTTGCTGTTGATTTTCAATTTTGCAAGTCTACTAAAATTATCTTAAATAAATTAGAAGTCATCTCTGCTGTTGATCTTCAATTTTTTCAATTCAATTAAACATTTATCTTTAATAAATGGAAGCCTTTCCGAGAAAGTTTCCAGTCACTCAACTTCGTGATTATTGCAGAAGGAATAATTTACAAAGGTATAGTGCACTTAGAAAGGATGGTCTTATCAACTTAATTATATCAAATAATACACAAGTTGCTACAAGAACTCTAGAAAATTTGAAAGTAAGTGAACTCAAAGATAAAGCTAAAGATCTTGGTATTAAAGGATACAATACTTAAAGAAATCAGAGTTAATTAATGCCATTGTATTACAAGAGCTTAATTTTCATCCAGATGTATTTCAAAAAACTAGATTAAGACCAAAATGTGTACCAAATATAAATTACTTTTACAGATTTGATGATGATATGATGATATTATTGAAAAGCCTCGTCCACCAAGAGAGGGAAAAATAGTAAGGCTAGATCAAATTAATCCATTTAGTAGTAAATTATTTGATAAAGAAGAGGAAGCCGAGCCAACTGAAAAGAATTTATTTGAGATAAAAGAAATTAAATCGAAATTTGAGCCAACTGAAAAGAATTTATTTGAGATAAAAGAAATTAAATCGAAATTTAATGAAAAATTTAAAGCATGGTCTGTTGACTATAAAATTGTCTTTAATGATGCTAACATTGCCACACTCGATACTGTTAGTGAGAAAACAGATTATATAACAAAAGCACTCAAAATGAGGGATATCTTAACATCAGATGAAACTGTTGATGTAGTAGAAACATCATTTAATATTCAGATGTTAGCAATTACTAGAGGTAGTGAATATATAAAAGTAATAAATCTAGCTGAAGACAAAGAGCCTAAGAGATGCATCACAAGAATTAGAAATAACGTTAATCTGTGTTGTCCTAGAGCTATAATTGTAGCTTTGACATATCACACAAATAATATATTGGGAAGAGAACTAACTACAAGCAAGATTAAGAAAATCAGAGAAGGAGATAAATACAAATTACAGAAAGAGTCAACTAACATATTATGTAATCAGTTGCATGAATACAATGAAGAAGGATTTACTTTAGATGATATTAAAAATGTTGAAGAATTGTTAGATATTCAAAAAAATTTTATATGTGCTGAAAATTTCAATACAGTTATCTATAGTGGTTGTGAGAAAGAAATAAAGATTTATCTGTACAAAGATCACAATCACTTTGATGTAATTAACAGTATGACTGCTTTCTCAGGATCACCATATTTCTGTGATAAGTGCAAGAAACCGTATCACAAGGAGAAACATAGATGTAAAATAAAGCGAAAAGTGTGTATATTATGCAAAAGACCAGAACATGAACGTGAAGAAAATAAGACTTATTGTGAGAAATTCAATAGATACTGTTATAATGAAGAATGCTTGAACAATGACCAAGAAGTTTGTGATACAGCTTACAGGTGAAAGATGTATAAAAAATTTGTTTAAGATCGAAAGAACATAAATGTGGCTTTGCACTTTGTAGAAATTGTAACCAAGTAGTGGAAATTGGATATCATAAATGCTATATGCAACCTGTATTGCAAAAAGGTGCTGTCTGTGAAAGAAAATTTGGTGGTGAATATATACTGCAAGGTTCCCAAATTGTAATAAAGAAGGTTGCTGTGTTAATGGCGAATTCCAAGATTTTTATATTTACCAGTGCTTCGTGTGTAATAAAATAGTTGGTGGGTCAGAGTTTAAATGTTGTGAAAAAGGCTGCCCAAAGAAAGTGAATTATACTTATAGTGAGAGATACATGTGGTTTGATTATGAAGCTACTCAAGAAACTGGAACACACATTTCAAATCTTATAATCGTTCACAATTTTAAAGGTGATACTGTTTATAAATTTAAGACAAATGATGAAATCTGTAAGTGGATGAAATTTCGAAAGAACAAGTATCCCACATTCATAGCTCACTATGCAAAAGGTTATGATTCCCAATTCATTTTGAAGTATTGTGTTGAAAACACAATAAGGTCATATACCATCTACACAGGAACTAAAGTAATGTTATTGGAGATTAAATAGTTAGGCATAAAAATTATAGACAGCAGTAATCTTGTACAAGGACCACTTAGTAGTTTTTCCAAAACTTTTGATTTGAAAGAATTGAAGAAAGGCTACTTCCCACATTTATTCAATATGCCAGCAAATGGGAACTATATAGGACCGATTCCTGATACTGAATATTATTGTGTTGACAGTACGAAGCCAAAAGACAGAGAAGCATTTTTCAAATGGCACAGCTCTAGAGTTAAAGAAAATTATGTGTTCAATATGAAGAAAGAAATTAACGAGAACTGTAACGCTGATGTAGATATATTAAGATGGGGTTGTTTAGAATAAAGAAAACAGGTTCTGGAAATTGGTGACATTGATCCATTCTGTTATTTAACAATTGCTGGCGTTTGTATGGCAATTTACAGATCGATATACTTACAGAAAAATACAATCGCTGTATTGGATAAAGAACAGAAGGAGAATTACAGTAAACAATCGATAGCTTGGTTGAATAGTTTAAATAATAGCAACATCTCACACGCTGTTAATGGTGGAGAAGTAAGAATTGCAGGAGCAAAAGTAGATGAATTTGATAAAGCAACTAATACTGTTTATCAATATCATGGTTGCTTCTGGCATGGTTGTAAAAAAGGTTTAAAAGGGAAACAATTAACAACAGAAATAAGGAAACTATGGGTGACCTCTATCAAAAGACTTTAACAAGAAGGGCATAAATATGAAATGCTGGATACAATCCGGTGGATATGTGAGAATGTGATTGGGTGAACTCAGTAGAGTATAAAAATCTTAAACAGTTACCTAAAATTGTTTAACCTTTAAATCCAAGAGATGCATTTTATGGTGGACAAACAAATGCAATAGAATTAAGAGCTAAAGCAGATGGTATTAGCTCAAAAACAAAATATGTTGATGTATGTAGTCTTAATCCAACTGTGTAATATTATGATTATTATCCTCAACAACATCCAAGGAAAATATATAGACCAAGATATTATTCTATAAATTGGTAAGGGTTAATAAAATGTGAAGTATTGGCTCCTAGAAGATTGTATCACCCAGTTTTACCTGTAGGAATGCAAATCGATAAAAATGAAAAACTATTGTTTCCTCTGTGTGTCAAATGTGCAGAAGAACAGCTATATAAATGCAATCACTGTGATGAAGAAAGAAGTTTTATCAGAACTTGGTCGACAGATGAAGTAAAGAAAGCTGTAGAAAATAGGATATAAGGTTTTAGAAGTTTATGAAGTATCGGACTTTAAAAATAAAAGCAATATGCCATTTAAAAATTATGTGAAAGACTTTATGAAAATAAAATTAGAAACCAGTTCACATAATTTTGAAAGTGATGAAGAATACATCAAAACAGTTAAAGAGAAGTTGGATATTGACTTGGATTGTGACTGAATAAAAGAAAGTCCTGGAAAGCGAGCTGTTGCTAAGAACTGTCTGAATTCATTATGGGGTAAATTTGGACAAAGACAAAACATGAGTTAAACAGAGTATGTGACAAATTTGCAACGATTTTATGACATACTGTTGGATGATGAATTAGATAACTTAGATGTAAATTTCATTACAATGGAAATGGTCCAGAGGAGGTATAATTTCAAAGATTATGATGTGGAAAACAATGCAGCTACGAATATCACTATAGCTGCATTCACTACATCAAATGCAAGACATAGATTGTATGATATGTTAGATAAATTAGGAAAAAATGTCATATATTTCAATACTGATTCTGTAGTATATATGGATGATGATAAAAATACTGTGGAAACAGGTTGTATGTTAGGTGAATGGACAGATGAATTGGGACATAATTGGATTACAGATTGGGCTTCAACAGGTCGAAAAAGTTATTATTATAAGAAAAATGATAAAAAGACAGAAATGAAGGTAAAAGGATTCACACTAAATTACAAGAATATTCAAATGTTGAATGGCACATCTATGATGAAATTAATTGAGAATGAAGTGAAAGAAAAGATACAATTAGAATACAATCAGATAACTAGAGATGTTGATACTAAAAATCTAGTAAATAAACAGGTTAAGAAAGAATTTTCATTTCAGTATGATAAAAGAATTATTCCAGAAAATTTTGATACAGTGCCTTATGGTAATTAAAAATTATCTATATCTTCTAATGTAAATAAAAAATTCATACCAGATGCCTTATACAAAAAGAATAAATTAGTTAGTTGCATTTTGTTGTATACTAAGATGTCTAACTTTTTAGTTACGGAATGATAAACTTTTAAAAATAAGGAATAAGCTTTAATGTAATTTAGTAATTTTGTAGGTTAATTATTAATTGGTAAATTAGAATATACTATTTGTTTTACTGTCATAGAAAAGAGAGAATTGGAATTTTCTATTTCCTCCCATATTTCTGTATCTGTTTCCTCGTAGTTATCAAAGTACTTTTCGTATTCTTCTTTATAAAATCTCTTTAACGCACTAACATGTTTAGTATGCTTCTGACTTCTCAAGTGTTCTATAATTAATGATGGTTTAAAATATTCTGTGCAAGTATTACAGTCAACTTGTTTCTCTCTTAGATTATTACTTCTCTCTACAAAGATGTCAAATTTAAATTGATCCCATACATTAGTCATATTTATGTAGAATGAAAATTTAAAAGATTATTAAAATTTTATTCTATATAAATGGACAATCAACTGAAGAAGTTCAATAATGCTAGCAATTCTAGTCTGTTTAAAAAGGTTAGTGAGTTTGATATAAATGGGCGTTATTACATTACTGACTGTGAACGTTTAAAAACTAGAAATGGTGATAAAATTTGTCTAGAGCTCGATAATAAGTCTAAAATTGTTTTGTGAGAAAGGTTCAATAAAATAATAGACAACTGGGACTTACAATTTTTAAAGATGGTAAAATTAAACTAAAATATAAGGGAATGAAGAGAACTAAAAATAATGATAACGAATTTCATGATCTGGGGTTTGTTGTATAGAATTTTTTAAAAATAATCAGCTCATTGACTCTTCCTTATTCGATCATGTTAAATTACAGAATATCTATATTAAAAATGGCAGCAATGCGATTATTTCCTCAAGAAATGTGGAACCTAATTCCACCAAATAATTATTTAAAAGCTTATGATGCTTTCTTAGATTTTAAGAGAACTACACAATTGAATGGTGATGTTAATGTGAGTCCATTCAGCTTTATTGAAAATTATTGTACCTATGTTATAAATATGTCTAGAAGAATGAATGAATTAGCTACACAGAAAACTACAATGAAGTTGTGTGCAAATTTTAATGAAAATATTCCGAAAGATACGCTTATGTATGTGGTAATGTAAGGTAAAAAGAATTTGACATATGATTCGCAGCATAGAATTTTAGTTGAAAATTTTTAAAAATTTTTATGGTTTTAATACGTTTATAAAAAATTTTAGTAGCTAGTGTGCGCAGTCTAGCAGTTTATAAGACAATGATGGATGCGTTAAAAAATATCTGCAACTGTGCTCAAGTGGCCCGCCTACTACTGCTATGAAACAGTTTGTTCTTGAGAAATAAATTCGTTTCAGTATTGCACTCCACTCTAATTATGCTAACCAGTAGTGTTTCTATTGAATGAGTTGCCTCGTACAATTTTTTTGTATCTTTTTGCAGTATTTGATTCTTTGAGAAAAATAGTAATGAGCCGATTGAATTTTCATTTGTAGTCTGTCTTGTGCTTGGTCGTTCTTATTTCGGTTTTAAGTATGTTGAAGATCATGGGTAGCTGGGTACCTCGTACCACCTGTTTCAAATTTACCTTCAAATTATCAGTGTCGTATGTGCTGGGAGGTAGCTGCTAGTTGCACATCTTCACCTCTCCCCAGATGTAGATTGCAGTTTGTTGCATTCATATCTGGAACTATGTTGTGCGTTTCTAAACATGTCAGTGCAATACTCCAACTCCCTTTTCCTTTGTCCGATTGGTGGGAAGTAGTTTGCGCTTAGTACTGATGTCTGACCATTTAAAGTCATAGTGAAGTTTTGGTAGTGTACAAACTGGAAAATATATGTTTACCGGCAAAGTAACGTCACAATTCCTCTGATGGCTGCAAATCAAGGAATGAGTCGAAATAATATACACTAGTTTGGATTATTCTTCTAACATACAAAACCCAGTAAGTTACAGGTACTCTTACAGCATCTAAATTCATAGTTCGGCTTTGGTTAGCTTTCCACATATTCTCAGGTGGTGCATTATGCGTAAATACTCCACGAAACTTTGGGCTATGGAACATTTGGACGCATTTCAGCAGATTGATATTTGTAAGTGCTCTGTCAGGTAGTATTGCTAATAGCTCTTAGTAACGAATAATCCAAGCCTTTTCCTGTGAATTTTTGAATACAGTCGTTTCTCAGTAGCCACAGATACCACGAATCTGTTACACCTATTGGTTACATCAAGTTGCTGCTCTACGTTTTCCGCATTTTTCACTGTCCGGGCGATAGCTGCAGCATCTCCGACCCGGGAGCCAACCGCTGAAAGATCCGCCAAGGCTGAAATTAACAACAGAAGGAATCCACCTGATGTGTTCGATAGGGCTCTGGACATTTCAATCGGATCTGATTTTGAGGCTCGTTTAGCTGCACTCAGTGATAACTGAATAAACTTTTTTAAACACCCTGATGTAACCTTCTTCTTCTTCTTACTCTGCAGCGGATGATGAAATGCGTTCATTACTTGACTCAGCCTCAGCACCATATCCAATGTAATTTTTGCGCACATTTCTTTATCTACTAATAGTGTGACGAAGAGTTGAGAAATACTTATATCCCTTATTTAACTTAGTTTCTTGGCTTATTTGGCTACTATTCTATCTGCAGTGTGAGAATCTGGGATGTCCTTATTTGCTGCCTACACTATATTGATTGTGACATCAACCGGGCGTATCTGGAAGATGGATCTTCTTATCACCACACACAAATGCCGGCCAGTGTGGCCGAGCGGTTCTAGGCGCTTCAGTCTGGAACGGCGGCGACCGCTACGGTCCCATAGTGCTCAGAGACATTTGAACCATTTTTGAACCACACACAAATCGTTCATCAAGCTTAGTTCCAGGTCCACAGAGTTAAATACCGAAGAGCGAAAGAAACTGGTACACTTGCCTAATGTCGTGTAGTGCCTCCACGAGCACGCAGAAGTGCCGCAATACGACGAGGCATGGACTCGACTAATATCTGAAGTAGTACTGGAGGGAATCGACATCATGAATCCTGCAGGGCCGTACATAAATCCGTAAGAGTACGAGGGGGTGGAGATCAGTTCAGGCAGCACGTTGCAAGGGATCCCAGATATGCTCGATAATGTTCATGTCTGGGGAGTCTGGTACCCAGCGGAAGTGTTTAAACTCAGAAGAGTGTTCCTGGAGCCACTCTGTAGCGATTCTGGACGTGTGGGGTGTCGCATTGTCCTGTTGGAATTGCCCCAGTTCGTAGGAATGCACAGTGGACATGAATGGGTGCTGGTGATCAGACAGGATGCTTACGTACGTGTCACCTGTCAGAGTCGCATCTAGAAGTATCAGGCGTCCCATATCACTCCAACTGCACACGCCCCACACCATTACAGAGGTTCCACCAGCTTTAACAGTCCCCTAATGACATGCAGGGTCCATGGATTCATGAGGTTGTCTCCATACCCATACATGTCCATCGTCTCTATACAATTTGAAATGAGACTCGTCCGGCCAGCCAACATGTTTCTAGTCATCAACAGTCCAATGTCGACGTTTATGGGCCTAGGCGAGGCGTAAAGCATTGTATCGTGCGGTCATCAAGGGTACACGAGTGAACCATCAGCTTCCAAAGCCCATATCGATGATGTTTCGTTGAATATTGCACACGTTGACATTTTTTAATGATTCAGCCTTGAAATTTGCAGCAATTTGCGAAGGGTTGTACTTCTGTTACTTTGAACAATTCTCTTCAGTCGTCGGTGATCCAGTTTTCACAAGATGCTTTTTCGGCCGCAGCTATGTCGAAGATTTGATATTTTCCCCGATTCCTGAGATTCACTGTACAGTCGTGAAATGGTCGTACAGGAAAATCCTGAATGAGATTTTCACCCTGCAGCGGAGTGTACGCTGATATGAAACTTCCTGGCAGATTAAAACTGTGTGCCGGACCGAGACTCGAACTCGGGACCGTCGCCATTCGCGGGCAGGTGCTCTACCAACTGAGCTACCCAAGCACGACTCACGCCCCGTCCTCACAGCTTTACTTCTGCCAGTACCTCGTCTCCTACCTTCCAAACTTTACAGAAGCTCTCCTGCGAATCTTGCAGAACTCCGCTATATCCTTTCTTTCAGGAATGCCAGTTCTGCAAGGTTCGCAGGAGAGCTTCTGTAAAGTTTGGAAGGTAGGAGACGAGGTACTGGCAGAAGTAAAGCTGTGAGGACGGGGCGTGAGTCGTGCTTGGGTAGCTCAGTTGGCAGAGCACCTGCCCGCGAAAGGCAAAGGTCCCGAGTTCTAGTCCCGGTCCGACACACAGTTTTAATCTGCCAGGAAGTTTCAGGAAAATCCTTATTTCATCTCTACCTCGGAGATGTGGTGTCCCATCGCTCGTGCGCCAACTATAACACCACGTTCAAACTCACTTAAATCTTGATAACCTGCCGTTGTAGCAGCAGTAACCGATCGAACAACTACCCAAGACACTTGTCTTATATAGGCGTTGCCGACCGCAGAGCCGTATTCTACCTGTTTACATATCTTTGTATTTGAATACGCTTGCATATGCCAGTTTCCTTGGCACTTCAGTGAATATAGGGATATGAAGTTGTATTGGCACATTATCGAAGAAACCACTACCTCTGCTGATGTGTTTCCTTTCATGCATGTTATGCTACTTTGCTGGTTGAGGTTTGGGATCCTTTTTACATAGCAAACCTGCGTCATCCATGTGAGTGTTATACGAAGAAGGGAATCTTAACGACTGCCTTATGAGTTGTTCTACAAGGAAGAAGTTTAGTTCAGTGGTCCTCTGTAATTCTTCTGTCTGAAAACTGCCAGCAGTGTCACAACCGCTTTTATCTTAGTGGTGATTTCAACTTGCCAGGAATAGATTGGGAGTGTTATGCCATCTAAACTGGTGCCAGAGGCAGGGAGTCGTTAGCATTGTACAGGATGACTTGTCCGAAAATTACCTTGTACAGAATCAAATTGTCGGGGTAACGTCTGAGGCAACAAACAGACCTGAACTTAGCGAATCAGTTAACGTAGAGGAAGGTATCAGTGATCATAAGGCTGGGACAGCATCTATGACGACGGGTCCTACAAGGAATGTTAAGAAGTATAGGAAGATATATTTGCTCAGCAAGGGTGACAGGATAAAAATTTCAGAATATCTCAGCAGTCAGCATCAAATATTCGATGATGAGGACGAAGATGAGGAGAACAAATGGAAAAAATTGAAATGCATCGTTCAATATGCCCTAGACAAGTATGTTCCGAGGATGGTTTTAAGGGATGGGAAAGATCCATCGTGGTTTAATAGCCTTGTTAGAAAAGCGCTATGTAAAAAAAGAGCACTTCATCTCAGATTCAAGACAAGTAAAAATCTAGCTGAGAAACAAAAGCTGAACGAAGTGAAAATGAGCGTAAGGAGAGCAATGAGAGAAGCGTTCAATGATTTAGAAAGTAAGACGTTGTCAAACGGCACCGAAATGGAAGATAACAGAGAGAAGGCCGAAATACTGAATTCGGTCTTCCGAAGTTGTTTCACCGAGGAAGATCGTAACGTAGTATTGAGATAACCGATCGCGGAACTGAAAAGCAGCTACAATCGTTTAGTAGTGGAAAGGTTTCAGTAGCAGATGAAATACCTTTAACATTCTACAAAGATTATGCAAAAGAACTTGCTCCCCTTCTAGCATTAATTTAACTTAGATCGCTTGAGCAACGAAAGGTAGCTAACGACTGGAAAAAAGCGCAGGTCTTTCCTGTTTTTAAGAAAGGCCATAAGACAGATCCACACAATTATAGGCCCATATCGTTGACGTCAATCTGTTGTAGATTTCTGGAACATGTCTTATGCTCAATAATTATGACGTTCTTGTGAAATGAAGGTCTCCTCTATGAAAAATCAACATGTATTCCACAAACAGAGATCCTGCGAAATTCAGCTCGCTCTGTTCCTCCATGAGACCCACAGCGCAGTGGACAACGGCGCTCAGGTTGATGCCGTGTTCCTCGATTTCAGTAAGGCACTTCACACCACCCCGCATTTTCAAATAATGAAAAAAACTACGAGCTTACGGAGTATCGGAGCAGACCTGCGATTGGATTCAAGACTCAAGGAGATAGAACTCATCACGTCGCTCTTAACGGAACTAAATCGATTGATGTAAAGGTAATATCAAGAGATCCACAGGGAAGCGTGATAGGACCGTTGCTGTTTACAATATATATTAATGATCTAGCAGAAAGCGTCGGATGCTCTTTACGGCTATTCTCAGATGATGTAGTTGTTTATAACAAAGTAGCAACGCCAGAGGGTAGTAAGAATTTGTAGAACAACCTGCAGAAAATTGATGAATGGTGCAGACTCTAGCTCATTCTGTTCAGAACCTCAGCACTTGGATACATCCATCGTGATACTGTACACAGTTGCAGGACATGTCAGAAAATACGATGTGGCGCCACTCCTGTGTCCAGTGCTGTTGTTCGATGCGCGTCTCTCTCTGCCGCCGTGTCAAAGGAAACTTCAACAGCGGTCGTCGTACTGACAGTCCGCGCATCGTCTCATTGTTCGGCAGCTACTTGGCTTGCTTCAAAAAAGCACACTTCCCTACTGAAGGTACATGACGTGACTTATTCCACACGTCCAAGTGAACAAAATGTCTGCGCCATTGGCACTGGTTGGGCGAGACTGTTGAGATTCTGCATGGCGTTAAGTATGGCCCTCTCAAACCCATTACTTACATATTCGGATGACAGTCTTGCGACCCCTAACAAGGGGATCTATAACTTCGTGAAATGAGAAATGGAAATCTCGATACGGCACGATCTATCCTCTTTAGAATACCGACACTTCTTGGTAGAATTTTTTTGCACGAGTATAACACAATTTTCTCAAATAAATCCAAAGTTCCAATGCGATTTCTCAGTGAGAACCCCGTTCAGAAATCTTTACTTACATACAGAATATAGATGGTGTAGCACCTGCCTACTTTTCATGCTAGCGCTGGAATGTTAGTCATTTTCATATTTAAGTACGTCGCACACTTAATGCCAATTTGAAACTTCCTGTATGCCGTCAGAATGGGGTTGGGAATTCGATAATCAGTAGTGTAGTTTTGCACCATTGTCTATTAAAGGAACGTCGTGTATATGTAGAATCCATGGAGATATGCAACTGAGTCGAAGACATCCTAGCGATGAGAACTTGTTATGTCGTTCTTAATGACGTTTACATCTACACAAATATTTACTTTGGAGTACCTGAAGGTACAGCTGCTGTTGACAATACCCGAGGATGTGCAGCAAAGTAATGCCTCCGAATCTATTACGTCAAAACTCTTCAAGCCTTTTACATAGAACAAACATTATTAACATTCTACATCTTTATTCCTCATATCAATACAATTTAGGTTCTCTAACGTTAGAGGGCCCCTAACTATAGCGTCTAACATGGTGATGTGTAAAGTAACTATGAGAGATAGCATGCTGTAACCGAGTTTCGTATTCTAAGAGCTCGTCCACACTTGAAGCACACCCTCCATCAGCACGACAATGGCAGACCACAGGCGAGTGCTGCGACATCTGCAACAATCCGATGCCTTGGGTTCACTGTCATCGATCATCCTCCGTACAGTCCAGACTTCGCCCCATCCGATTTTCATCTGTTTCCAAAACTTAAAGAACACCATCGACGTCGTCATTTTCTTTGTAATGAAGCTGTGGGAGCAGATGTGAGGCTATGGCTACGTCAATGAAGTAAGATATTTTGTAGTGGCGGCACCAACAAACTGGCCTCTCGTTAGGAGAAATGTGTTCGTTACCAGGGTGGTTGTGTTCAGAAGTAAATATGTAGATACGAAAAATAAAGATGTTGAACGTTAGTAACGCTTGTTTTATTTAGAAATCTTTAATAGTTTTCACATAAAATGCTCGGAGGCATCACTTTTCAGCACGCCCTCGTATATTGTATATCGGGTGAAACAAAATGATACGAAAATCTACCTGTGTGTTTGAATAAAATTGAGAAAACTGACAAATGTCTAGAAAACTCGTTTAACGACATTACAGAACGTCGAAGCTACAGTGAATATCGCCTGCCTTTGGGTCACGCCTTGAGTACGTAGACTACAACAGCGCCTAGCGGTCTCTGCAGTGTTCTTATGTGGTCAGCAACATCTAACAACCTGAATGTTGGGAGGCTCTTTGCGAAAACTTCCACTTGCGGTCAACCAGCGCACCATTCTCCCTATTACACTGTCAGATATCCCTGGCCAATCTTTCATAAGAGCTAGGGCTACTCTACACATTTTTACGAACGATAGGATAAAAACACCCTAGTACACCCTTAAATATTTTATTAACATGGAAGAGATTATGCTGGAAGTTATCATAGCCTTCGTAGAAGACTAGCCTGAAAATGATTGACCGTAACGTTCACGTAGCCAGCAGATCTCACTGTCTTCCGTTGCCACCACATGTCAAAGGAAAATCGAAATAAATGTTAGCCATAGCATAATACTGTTGCAGCTGGTCTGCGACCGTGACGCAACTGTTCGGACAGCGTATCCAGATATGACCATTAATCTGGTGATTCATCTAACCAGGTGACACTTTCCCATTATCCACGTCCTAATTTTGACGATCCCGTGCCCACTGCCATCGTGCTCGATGGTTTCGTTGCATCAGCATGGGATCACGTAGACGTTATCTGCTGATGAGCCCCATGTTCAACAATGTGCTCCGAACACTGTGCCCCGAAACACCTATTCCTGCCTCACCATTATATCTGTCGTCAGATTTACCATAGATGGCCGCCTGTGGGCCATTACAGAGCGGGCAAGAATCCGACATGAGCGTTCTGTTATGAGGTATGTACGTACAAAACTTTGTCTCCTACTCGTCCTGCAACCACTTAGGGTAGATGCTCAGACGATTAGCCACGTTTTTCCTCAAATGTTCATTGACAGGTGCCGCTCCACAACAATTCGTCGTTCGTGAAAGTCGCTTATGTCAGTGGATTCTTCTATTTACGGCCAATATCATTGTTTGAACGCTTTCCCATTCGTCTCTAAACTAAACTGTACCTCTTCCAAAGATATATCGGAAGGCCCATCTGTATCGACCGACCGCCGTGTCATCCTCAGCTGATAAGCGCTACTGGATGTGGATATGGAGGGGCATGTGCTCAGCACACCGCTCTCTCGGTCGTTGTCAGCTTTTGTGACTGGAGCTGCTATTTCTCAGTCAAGTAGCTCCTCAATTGACTTCACAAGGCCTCAGCGCACTATGCTTGCCAACAGCACTCGGCAGGTCTGGATGGTCACCCATCCAAGTATTAGCCTAGCTCAACAGCACTTAATTTCAGTGATCTGATGGGAACCGATGTTGCCAATGCGACAAGGCCATTGGGACCCTATTCGTCTCGACTCGTCTTACGTACTTTCCATACCAAGTCACTTTTCTGCGACGCTACCAGGCTGCAGTTAGTCTCGAGGTGGGCAGTGGTCATAATTTTTTGGCTCACCAACGTATGTGACAAAATTATTTTGCAGTATAAGGGGGGGCCTCAGTCACTTTTGCTGTAGAAGGGGTGGCATTCTGGCTGGTGTTGAACCCTACAATTTGAATGTACTGTAGTGTCCTCGAATGACGTTTACGCATACCGGTTTCGATTCTCAAAACAAGCTCCAAAACTGTACGCCTTTCTCTTTTTTTTTTACAATAGCCAGTACCTAGTGCAAATTTGGACAGTTAGTCCTGAATATACACTGCTTGACAGGAAGAGTGATGCACGCAGAATGGGAGAAGGAAACTATATGAATGTTTACGGGTTGAGATGATACGTGGTGTTTTTTCAGGGATTACAAAATTGAGTCAAATTTAGAGAGAACTTGGTAATATGTACCTACCTTTCTGTGTGACACTGCACGTCCTCTGGCGTAAATGCTTGCACTGATTCTAATGGGTAGGGTGTCATAAAGCCGTTGTATAGCCTCCTGACGCAAGCAGTATTCCAACGGTTGTAACTATTCCTTGATATCCCGGGTACTGGTACCGGGACGAAGCTTAAGTCTGAGCCAGCCCAACACATATTTTCTGACGGGGAGAGGTCTGGGGATATTTCTGATCACTGAAGTACCTCGACATACCGAAGACAGTTCACAGCGGCACGTGACATGTGTGGATGAACCTTGTCCTGTTGAAAACGGGTATACGATACTGTAGAATGAGAGGATACATATGAGGGCACAGGATATCATTGACGTACCGTTTTTGAAGTTCTTTCAATCACTACCAGCCGTGACCTAAAATCGTATGACACCAAGAGTGACACCGCAGTGCCCCTCCAAAACATTGGAGTATTGGGACCTCTTTTTATGCCGTCTTTATACTAGCCGACAGCTGTCACACAGGGTAATGCAGAATCGTTATTTATCACTGAACACAATGTGAAGCCACCCTGGTCACGACAGTCTTCCAAACGCAGTCGTTTATGTTTTGGTGTTAACGACAACCTGAGCATTGGGCGGTAATTCATTACTTTGGCTGCAGTTAGTCTCCCAGCAATGGTGCGGGATGACACAACATGCTACAGGGAGTCCGTTACTTGTTCCCGGACAGTAGGTGCAGCTGCGAAAGGTTGAAAACGTGTTTTGTGCACAATACGGCGATCAGACGTGGACTACTGGAACCTTGACGCAGGGTATGAGTCCTCGCGTTCCCGTCAATTTAAACATCTGACCACTATCGCATTCGAATGGCCCACGAATCTGTATATCGTACGTTTCAGCTAATTGCTCAAATGGCTATGAAACCATTATAAGGCCCTTTTCAAGTTCTGACATGTGCTGATAACGCTATGTCAGACGCATACGGGGTATCTCCATGTCATTCGCAGTGATTACTCAGCATGTGACGCTGTTCTCGCTCCTTATATACCCTACGAGGCCTAGTAACAACACTAAACAACAACAACGTCGACTCATTATGGTCGCTACTCTACCTGTCACAAAGAATTGCAATTCTGACTATGTATATACTTACCCATGAAGTGAACATGTACAAAAGTACAATTACTTCAAAGTATGTCTTCTGTGTGCTTCTGGTTTTGAGGCAGTGTAAATAAATGTGCACGTAAATAAATGAAAAGATCAGATATCATTTGATTTACTAATCGTACATCACTGGATCACTCACAACCTTCAGTCACTTAGGTACTTACGTCCAGATTATCACATAAATCTAGCAATGGGGACAGGAGATGGAGATTCAGCTTTATTTCAAGAGTCCTTAGAACCTGTAATTCACACACGAAAGAGTTTGCTTGCAAAACCCTTGTTCGACCAATTCTTTAGTACTGTTCACCTCTCAGGTAAACTTACATAATTGAATTAACGAAGGAGATAGAAAAGATTCAAAGAAGAAGCGAACAATTTGCCATGGACTCTTTTACACCGCGTGAGAGCTTTGCCGAAATGCTGTAGGAGTCCGCTGCTTGCTATAAAAAGCGCGTCAGGTTTGTCACTGACAGAAGAGTGGCAAATCGCATTTTCATACCACAGAGAAACAGATCGGTAAAACTGGCTGAAGTTCTGCAAAGGAACATAGTAAATACTACGCTTGCAACACCGCAACTACTAGTGGCTACTATAGAACATACAGTTTCATAAAAACAGTGTAGTGTGTAGATTCAATTCACGCTATGGATAGTATTTAGAATTCAAAACGGATGACGGGTTTGGAAAGCTCCAGTGAACAAACAATTCTTCAATGGGTTGGCGTGTGCAGACAGTTCTAGTCAAACCTTTAAGTTTAAATACAGTGTCTCACAGTTTAATATGACTATTCAGTTTGAAACGGAGGTTAGTGACTTGCAGTGGCTGTAGGACTTTTTTCCTATCACACAATGTTTTCAGAGCAAAGGAGAGAACATTCAAAAGACAAGACGGACGCGCTGCATCTATTCATACACGAAATAGGATATTTTCTTTCTGTCAGGTAGTCTGGCAGACACAAGATTCCGATGTGAAGCCCGCACGATCGCAACGGCCGGTGACGTCAAGAGCAGTGGCCGACCCACGGAAATGGCATACCGCGGCCATGAGGGGCAAAACCGTACCTCCAGAAATACGTCACCTCAGATGGAAGTAAATAGCTGCGGCCAGCAGGCGCCCCATGATCGAAGAGCGCCAATTTGGTCGACGGGGGCACAACCACTACGACAGCCTCGACTACCCCCTGCCCTTGCAGGAAGTTCGAGGGACGAACACCTAAATTCTACAGAATGTTCCACTGTTTTTATCTTTGTGTTAAGTTTGTTAACATTTGCGTGAAACTCAAAGCTTTTTACATATCTTTTTATGTACATGTAGTCTGTATCATATGAGCTGGGAAGTATTTCCACCGTTTTACCACTTCCTTAACGTAGTTTATTGCTTGTCTCGGTGATATTAGGTATGCTGTTATATGTCTTCAGACCTATCGATGCAATTCTCCACTTTCCTGTGATTCGATCTATTTGGGAAAAGAAGTTCGCTCCTGCAATTGATGAATGTTCTTTAAAGTAACGGTGTAAAACATCACATCTAAACCTCAACTGATGCTGTGATGACCTGCGGCTTGTTTCCATGCAGTTGTCAGGAGACACATTAGACAGAAATGATTATAAAGACATGAATTAAAGTCTTGGTAGCATTGAAATTTGTAGAAAACCTGGTTCTCGTCGGTAAAGTATCAGTGCTGTTCTGCAGTACAAGTGTAAATTGTAGATATTATATCCTTTTATCTAACATACGCAACGCAGTGAATGCCATATCCTCTAGCAATCCCTCAATCCTCAGATTTCCATATTATGTCTGACAATATAATTTGCATAAACACTCCACGATATCTCAGATGCTTTCGAGTTTTCTCAGGAGTTTAAGGAGATCTGTATTTGTAGGCAGTTTGTCTGGTATTATTGGTATGAGCATTTTTTATAAACAATCTAGGTTCTTTCCTGTGCAATTTCTAATACAGTCGTTTAGTGACAGTGACTGCCTCCATTGTTGTATTATGGCCTTTTAGCCTCCTGTAGTAACTCCTCTGCGTTTTGTGCATTCTTCACTGTTACACCTACGGCAGCCATACCTCCAGCCAAAGAGGCGACTACTGATAGACCTGTGAGCGGTGGAATTGCAAACAGAATGAATCCACCAAATAGCCGGCCGGTGTGACCGTGCGGTTCTAGGCGCTACAGTCTGGAACCGCGTGACCGCTACGGTCGCAGGTTCGAATCCTGCCTCGGGCATGGATGTGTGTGATGTCCTTAGGTTAGTTAGGTTTAAGTAGTTCAAACTTCTAGGGGACTGATGACCTCAGATGCTAAGTCCCATAGTGCTCACAGCCAGTTGAACCATTTTCATACCTTGATGTTGGAATGAGCTTTCGAAGAGGACTTCAGCGAAATATTATGTGTGAGACTATTAAACAGTGAAAGGGTAACAGCAAACCAACGTCCCCCATCTCGAGAACAGGATCTCACAAATGTCAAGTCAAGCAAACACGTAACTCAGGTACGGTTTGCGTGTTTACCCTTGGGTTTAGAGTACGTTATCCTCTGCTGTGCTGTAGTAACCCTCAGATAACTTGGTCGTGAAACTATTGACGTATTCACAGCGTATATGGCAGTCGAAAACGTGGATATCGTTTTCGTGATGAACAGATGATGATGATGATGATGATGATGATGTTTGGTTTGTGCGGCGCTCAACTACGCGGTTATCAGCGTCCATACAAATTCCCAAACTTTGCTCAGTCCAGTCTCGCCATTTTCACGAATGATGATGAAATGATGAGGACAACACAAACACCCAGTCATCTCGAGGTAGATGAAAATCCCTGACCGTGCGGGGAATCGAAACCGGGACCCCGTGCTCGGGATGGTGAACAGAGTGCGATCACACATGTAAATAATGATTTCCAGGCAATACAAAAACAAACACGTTACTTCGCACACACAAAACGGAAGTCATTCTCTAATAAATGGCCACAGCAATGTTATTCCATACAAGTATAAAGGACACACAAAATGTAAAGTTCCTGAATACAGAGTCACAAAAATCGTTGTGAGCACTAGATCCCATTGTTGCTACACGAATAGAACTGCTTTGCTAGTAGCCTGGCGGCGTCTTACGTACACGCCTGGCAGACAAATATCTACTTCGTGCTCGGCGGACACGTGATACGAATAGATAAGCTAGTGAAACGAATGGAGCGCTGCTTGTGGCGATGTGAACGACACGGTTGGCGATGTTGACCACACTCGCTTCTGTGGAGCCCATAAAGTATAAATATCTATGGAGTGAGCATAGCCTACTACGCATATTCTCAACATCCAACCGGGTTAGTCACATAGTAGTGAGACGTCGCTACTTGTCTGCAATTTGTGGTAACAGCGAAACTTTAATATTACACGTATCCACCTGTTTTTACATGCGTTTCTACACGTTTTTGTGGAAATAACAGACATGGTGCAGTATTGTTGTTGCTACGGGTGAAAAGAGCTATGTACAACAAGTCTCTAATAGTGAATATCACATCGATGTGAGGCGCTTTATATGTTTAAAAATATCGAGACGCGGTATTATGTCTCGTGTTGTAGAGCAAATTTCTGTGATCTTTTTTCCTTTTGCCCATGTGTTTACGAGAGAAATGCTACCTAAGTTTTCAAGTGCGTTTAAACTGCCAGTCAGTGTTTACGTATTCGTGCTATGTTCATCTGCAGATAAAATTTGTATAAGACAGTGTGATTAATTTCCTCCTGTTTATTCAGGTCCTCAAACCCTTATGTGTATCTAAGAACTTCTGCAGGAGACAGTTTCCTATATTACATAATTTTTGTATTCTAGTTTCGCGAAAGATGAAGAGAGAATCAAAATATGGCTCCACAAAATAAAAATAAAGAATTTCGTCCCTACAAAATCTTAAAAAGTGTGCTCTAAACACTTCTCTGAATAACGCTTTGATAGGGAGACGTAATTAATTAGAACGGAGATTCGACAACACGAATAAGTGCAATAGAAAACCTAAAAAGATTGCTCTTCATAGCTTTAAAACTATTTCAGTTCCAGGTATAAAATTGTTAAGAGGTCTATTAAACGCATATACGAAGTTTCAGCATACTTCTGAAGGTGATCTATCTATTCTAGTGAAGTAATAACACTCAAAATACGCTAAGCGCTATACGGACTAACATGCGCCGTCGCAATACCACGTGACTTGAGCAACAGGAGATGTAGCGGACTGAGTTCTCGTTCTGCTCACTCCACGGGTATCCATACTCTATGGTGGAGCCTGCTGTAGACTAGGTTGTAAGCACGTTGGGTGCTCAGTGTGTGTGCACAGTTGGTTGTCTCTATTTCATTCATCGCACGATGGCCAGTATTTTGACTGAAACTGCGCTTGCCAGCGTTGTAGTGCAGCAACCCGCCAGTCTCGGCTGCATTTCCGTGTAGCTGTAGCCGCAGGCGATAGCCCGGGGATGCAGTAGTTTTCCGCTGTAGCTTTTAGTTATGTGGTGCAGACGCATGTGTGGGACAGTGGTTTCCGGCATATTGATCTTGTTATTACTAAGCCAGCTGCACACATGTTTTTCGAGCCATCTTCGAAGGCTCTTTCCAGTGGCGCCAAAATATACTTACTTCCATTTTCTTTTATATCGGTGTTCTATTTACAGGTATAAACATGAGAAATTACTTGCATATTTCAGAAAATTCACCACGTTTCCGGTCACGTACGATAACACCATACCTGTGTTATTCGGAATTACGACGTAAAGTGCGTGTCAGAAGAAACTTTACATAGTAATTGGGATTAACGCAGGCACTGCCGCATCGTATTTATCCTCCAACACTGGGCAAGGGAATTTCAAGTAAAATATCTCCCTTGTATAGGAATATGGATAATTAGCGTACGGGTGCAGAATGTAGACACATGGCTGATGACATACGGTAGTTTGGGTCTGGTCCTGAGTCGTGTACTAATAACCAAAATGGTAAGGCGACCGTTCGCGATAAGCGGGAAATCCGGGCTCGAGTCACAGGCCAGCACAAACCTTTAGTGTCGTCATTCTGTTTTACAGCTTATCGCAGTAAATATTCGCTAATTAGGATACATTTCAGGTATTTCGTGACGACTGCAGTCGCCGCACCGACGGAACTTTACATCGTAATACAGGATAACACAGGCACTGTATTTGTCTATCGACAGCGAGCAAGCGATGTTCAACTACAAAGTCTGTGCAGTACTAAAACATCGAATGCACACCTACCAGAAGAGCGCCATAAAACGGCATCGAGATGGCGCTAACTCGGACACCAGTAGAAGGAGCAGGCAGCGCCGCCTGCAGGAAGGCAGAGTTCAGCGTCCCCTGTCAGTGCTGACTTCACCAGCCGCCCGTCGCTGGTCGGCTCCAGTTCGGTCGACCACTTCGAGACATCGGTACTAATTAATAGGAAGATAATTCTTAGCCTCCGTTATGCGAGTAGTAATAGTGTGTAAAAGTAATTGAATGCAGGAGCCAGAGGAGGCACATTGAGTCACCTCATAATGAGGTTCAGTTATGTTTATTTCCTTTTTAGAAATAAAGTGCTCTGTTAATCTGTAAGTGTTATGTACAGATAATTTTGAATTCCTGCCGAGGGCCATCGTAACTTCCCTCCCCTTCGTTGTTTGGCTTGGCTCTGAGCACTATGGGACTTAACTTCTGAGGTCATCAGTCCCCTAGAACTTAGAACTACTTCAACGTAACTAACCTAAGGACATCACACACATCCATGCCCGAGGCAGGATTCGAACCTGCGACCGTAGCGGTCACGCGGTTCCAGACTGTAGCGCCTAGAACCGCACGGTCACACCGGCCGGCTATTTGGTGGATTCATTCTGTTTGCAATTCCACCGCTCACAGGTCTATCAGTAGTCGCCTCTTTGGCTGGAGGTATGGCTGCCGTAGGTGTAACAGTGAAGAATGCACAAAACGCAGAGGAGTTACTACAGGAGGCTAAAAGGCCATAATACAACAATGGAGGCAGTCACTGTCACTAAACGACTGTATTAGAAATTGCACAGGAAAGAACCTAGATTGTTTATAAAAAATGCTCATACCAATAATACCAGACAAACTGCCTACAAATACAGATCTCCTTAAACTCCTGAGAAAACTCGAAAGCATCTGAGATATCGTGGAGTGTTTATGCAAATTATATTGTCAGACACAATATGGAAATCTGAGGATTGAGGGATTGCTAGAGGATATGGCATTCACTGCGTTGCGTATGTTAGATAAAAGGATATAATATCTACAATTTACACTTGTACTGCAGAACAGCACTGATACTTTACCGACGAGAACCAGGTTTTCTACAAATTTCAATGCTACCAAGACTTTAATTCATGTCTTTATAATCATTTCTGTCTAATGTGTCTCCTGACAACTGCATGGAAACAAGCCGCAGGTCATCACAGCATCAGTTGAGGTTTAGATGTGATGTTTTACACCGTTACTTTAAAGAACATTCATCAATTGCAGGAGCGAACTTCTTTTCCCAAATAGATCGAATCACAGGAAAGTGGAGAATTGCATCGATAGGTCTGAAGACATATAACAGCATACCTAATATCACCGAGACAAGCAATAAACTACGTTAAGGAAGTGGTAAAACGGTGGAAATACTTCCCAGCTCATATGATACAGACTACATGTACATAAAAAGATATGTAAAAAGCTTTGAGTTTCACGCAAATGTTAACAAACTTAACACAAAGATAAAAACAGTGGAACATTCTGTAGAATTTAGGTATGAAAGTTCAATAGGATTTCTACTGCACTACTGGCCATTAAAATTGCTACACCATGAAGATGACGTGCTACAGACGCGAAAGTTAACCGACAGGAAGAAGATGCTGTGATATGCAAATGATTAGCTTTTCAGAGTATTCACACAAGGTTGGCGCCGGTGGCGACACCTGCAACGTGCTGACACGAGGAAAGTTTCCAATCGATTTCTCATACACAAACAGCAGTTGACTGACGTTGCCTGGAGAAAACGTTGTTGTGATGCCTCGTGTGAGGAGGAGAAATGCGTACCATCAGGTTTCCGACTTTGATAAAGGTCGGATTGAAGCCTATCGCGATTGCGGTTTATCGTATCGCGATATTGTTGCTCGCGTTGGTCGAGATCCAATTACTGTTAACAGAACACGGAATCGGTGGGTTCAGGAGGGTAATACGGAACGCCGTGCTGGATCCCAACGGCCTCGTATCACTAGCAGTCGAGATGACAGCCATCTTATCTGCATGGCTGTAGGCGGGGTCAGGGATTTTCTCTGCCTCGTGATGACTGGGTGTTGTGTGATGTCCTTAGGTTAGTTCGGTTTAAGTAGTTCTAAGTTCTAGGGGACTGATGACCGTAGATGTTAAGTCCCATAATGCTCAGAGCCATTTGAACCATTTTTTTTTTTTTTTTTTTGCATGGCTGTAACGGATCGTGCAACCACGTCTCGATCCCTGAGTCAACAGATGGGGACATTTACAAGACAACAACCATCTTCACGAACAGTTCGACGACGTTTGGAGCAGCATGGACTATCAGCTCGGAGACCATGGCTGCGGTTACCCTTGACGCTGCATAACAGACACGAGCGCCTGCGATGGTGTACTCAACGAAGAACCTGGGTGCATGAATGGCAAAACGTCATTTTTTCGGATGAATCCAGGTTATGTTTACAGCATCATGATGGTCGCATCCGTGTTTCGCGACATCGCGTTGAACACACATTGGAAGCTTGTATTCGTCATCGCCATACTGGCGTATCACCCAGGGTGATGGTATGGGGTGTCATTGGTTACACGTCTCGGTAACCTCTTGTTCGCATTGACGGCACTTTAAACAGCGGACGTTACATTTCAGATGTGTTACGACCCGTGGCTCTACCCTTCATTCGATCCCTGCAAAACCCTACATTTCAGCACGATAATGCACGACCGCATGTTGCAGGTCCTCTACGGGCCTTCCTGGATACAAGAATATGTTCGACTGGTGCCCTGGACAGCACAGTCTCCAGATCTCTCACCAACTGAAAACGTCTGGTCAATGTTGACCGAGCAACTGGCTCGTCACAATACGCCAGTCACTACTCTTGATGAACTGTGGTATCGAGTTGAAGCTGCATGGGCAGCTGTACCTGTACACGCCATCCAAGCTCTGTTTGACTCAATGCCCAGGCGTATCAAGGCCGTTATTATGGCCAGAGGTGGTTGTTCTGGGTACTGACTTTCAGGATCTATGCACCCTAATTGTGTGACAGTGTAATCACATGTCAGTTCTAGTATAATATATGTGTCCAATGAATACCCGTTTATCATCTGCATTTCTTCTTGGTGTAGCAATTTCAGTGGCCAGTAGTGTAGATTTTTATAGGAGCGATGTGTCGATGAATAAAACCGATAAAATTTCAAAGTCAAATCAATGGACATTCTAAATTGTAGCATTATCCATACTGAGTGTAATCGTTTCCTTCATTTCCTTTGGGCCTTTGAACCGCTTTAACGCGGTGTCGGCAGCGTTAATATGGATTTGGCAGTGTTAGTTGCAGAGGGTGACCGGATGCTCTTCCTGTCTCCATACCGAACCCCCCAGGACGAAATTAGTGCACCCCCTGCTGTCTGCGTCTAGTACAAGCGATGAAATAGTGAGAACGGTTTCACATTTCTGCGAGTCGTGTAACTGAGGCGGAAAGGGGGGATCAGCCCGGTATTCACCCAGCGGGATGTGGAAAAGCACCTAAAATCCACATCCAGGTTGGTCAGCGTACCGGCCCTCGCCGTTAATCTGCTAACCGGATTCGATCTGGCGAGGGCGCGCCTACCCGAGTCCAGGAAGCAGGACACTAGGGCTCTGGGCTACCCTGGCGGGTCCATATTGAGTGTAATACTGTAATTCATTTAAACCTGAACGAAAAATTAACTTACACAATCTACTGATTTATCCCCACAGTGGGTCCAAGCAACCCAGCAACCCCAGTCACCTCCCAGTGAGTGTTCATGCATTGTACCCTCTCGAGTTGAATATCATCGATCAAAATGGAAATCTAGTCATTTTTTACTATAGTACGTCTTCGTCCGAAGAATCATCATGGGACAAAGTATAAACACAGGGCACATAAACATCAGAGGACCACTTCAAGGTAGAACATAGTAACGCGTGAGAATTACGAATTTCTTAAATCACTAGGCGTGAACATTCGCCATGACATCGCTAGATACAGGGTGTCCAGAAAAGGACTCCCTGATTTCAAAATTAAATATCTAGAAAACAAAGATCGATAGACGAATGCAGTAAACGGTATGTTTATTGTGAAAGCTGTAAGAAGTTTATACAGCAGTTTGAAATAATAGTTACAAAAGCTGCTAACATATGGCACTGTACGCTGTACAGCTCATATCATATGGAAACACTCTTTGCAAACAATCACATCACAATGTTTTCAAAATGTTCACCATTGGCACTACAGCGGTGGCGCAAACGAAGAATGATATTCGCCATCACATTTCGTAGTGTCTCAACTGAAATGGATTCACATGCCACAGAGATCGCCGATTCAAGCTCGTCCAGCGTGGCGGGATGCTTCGGGTAGACCATGTCTTTCACTGTGCCCCACAAAAAAAAGTCAAATCCGGCGAATATGGAGGCCAATCCATGCCTGCACCACTAAATTTAGGATATTCCAAAGCAATGGCACGATTCCCAAAGTATTCCTGAAGAAAGCGAAACACTTGTTCGGTCCGATGTGGTCGGGCTCCATCCTGCATATTTCATTCAGTACCTGGTCGATCCTCTAACGGTTGCTGTGTGGCGACAAATTGTTCCAAAATTGCAACCTAACGTGCACCAGTGACCGTTTCTCGAATGAAAAAAGGGCCAATAATGCCTCTGCTGCATACTGCAGCCCACACAGTAACTTTAGGAGAATACAGGGGTTTCGCTTCACACCAATATGGCTTTTCGGAACCCCAAAATCGCCAGTTCTGCTTATTCACGTATCCATTCAGGTGGAAGTGTGCTTCATCTGTAAACCAGATGCAGCCAACATCAAATCCTTCACTATCAATCATTGTGAGCATCTGATTAGGAAAGGCAACCCTTTGTTGCACAGCTCGTACGGGTATGGCCTGGTGCGTTTGAATTTTGAATGGAAATATGTGTAGGCTCTTTTTCAGTATTTCATGCGTGCTGGAACGCTTCAAACCAGTCTCAGATGCAATTTTACGGACGGATGACATTGGACTTCGCTGAATAATTCCAGAAACTGTGGCGATATTTTCAGGCGTAACTGCGGTTTGCTTGCGGCCAACATGCCCCACTAGATCATCAGTTACACTGCCTGTTCGTTGAAATTTTGCGAAGAGCGTACGAATCGTTTTCGCATTGGGTCCTTTTGGAACATTAAATCGTGCTTGAAAACTTCGCCTTGTTGCCGTAGGACTCTCTTCTAACCTGTGGTACTCTAGCACCAGAAAAACGCGTTGTTCAATGGAGTACATGGTTTTAATCTCTTCCTTCGGTACGCTAACCTCCTTTCACGTTTCAATAGTGGAACTTATCGCTCTGGGCTTCGGATCACTATTTATACTAGGCATTACGTATGGCGATTACAGCACCATCTGTTGGCAGCTTTTGTAACTATTATATCAAACTGCTGTATAAACTTCTTACAGCTTTCACAATAAACATGCCGTTTACTGCATTCCTCTATCGATCTTTGTTTTCGAGATATTTAATTTTGAATTCAGGGAGTCCTTTTCTGTACACCCTGTATAACAACTCTAGTTCAATATGACGATAGGATAACTTGTCACGAACATTTCTCCCACACCTTTTGATTCGATGACCTTTAATAATATCAATGACATAAGAATTCTGATTCCAACACAACTTCCACCGTCTACCCCTCCCGGATGATGAGCTTCGCCCTGACGTCTACCCTTCCTACCAACTCTAACCCCCTATTCCTGCCTCCTCCTCAGGGCTCCCTCTACTCCCCCTCCCTCCCTCCTTCTGAGCGGCTTTCCCCTCCTACTCCCCCTCCATCTCTTGTGCCTCCTTTCAGTGTCTCTGCGCTCCCTCCTGCCCTGTCTTCCCTTTTCCTCTCCCGCCCCACGTGTCTCCTGTCTCTTCGTGAATCCACGGTTGCCCCTCCTCTCTTCATCCCGCCGCTTCCCCAGCTGCCCCATGCTCTCCCCTCCTTTCCCATCCTCTCTGGCCTTTCCCTTGGCAGGTCCCACCTGGTAGTTTTATTCTTCGTCGTGTGTGCTCCAAGTGGGTTTTCAGTGTGTTGTTTCAAAGTGTTTTTAATACTGTGACCAACTTTTAAACTGTGCATGCGTATTCAGTGTCTTCTCTGTGTTTTAAGAATCGCCAACTGTGTTTTTTAACTTTCTGGTGACTTTTTTTAACTGTCCCCCATGAACGTCTACATGTCAGTGTATTTTTACCTCCATTTTCTCCCCTTACTCAGATTTATGTTCGCCTTTTTTATCTCCTTATGTATGTATCATTTTATTCTTGTTTTAGTTGTCGTGTCACTCGGCTGAAGGACGGCAGATTGTGCTGCTGACAGCCATCCCCTGCCCATATGGGGCAGGGGAATGAAATCAAAATAAAAAAAAAATCTGATTCAACATCAATATTAGTTACTAATACCAAGCAGTATTTACTTGTATTTGGAACGAAGATTTGTGACCACCGAGGATGATGGAAGCTCTCCAGCACCAACAACAACAACAATATCGTGTCTTATACGTGATGCATTCACCTCTCTGTTTGAAGAAATAAGATAAGAACAAGGGTAGAGAACTCGACCACAAAGGATATATTAGACTCACTTCAACCCTCAAAACATACTTTGGAGCTGAATGCATTACAAGATGTATGACGGTTTATAGATGGATCGATGGATAACCGCCTTAGTGTCTGTATACAGCCCAAAATGCTGATGGCCTTCTTTGAGAATAATAGATGCAGCATTATGAATGCCAAACAGGAACTTATGCTAGTTCAATGTCCCACTGATAATAAGACATAAATTCCAAAAGTGTCAGAAGAAGTGAATGACACTGCCCGGGATACACTGGTGAGGAAACTGCCCCATTCATCGGTATCAGAAGATGAGTGTCTCAAACTTTTACGTGTGCTGAATTCAGGTGCTCACCTACTATTAACTTTCGTTTCATGAAAACTTTACGAGTGTCCAAACGTTCCAGGTACATCCCTACAGACATGGATGATTCTGACATCTGTTCAATTAGAAATTCCTTGATTTATTATTCTACTGCTGTAAAAAGACAGGAAGGTGAGTCTGGAAAAGAATTCTACTGTGTCTGTCAATGATAAACTAACCCATACGAGAGTGTACTTAATTTCCAAGTACACACATCGAAAAAAGTATTGCATCACCCCGCTTCCGAGAGTTCCGGAACCTGTACAGAAAATTGGAATAGAGATCAACATAAACGTCATTTGTACCCTTTTTATTGCTTATGGAAACCATACATTGCATGTTGTAGCACCATACAGCGAGACCTTCAGAGGTGGTAGTCCAGATTGCTGTATACACCGGTACCTCTAATACCCCCTCTTGCTTTGTTGCATGCCTGTATTCGTCGTGACATACTATCTACAAGTTCATGAAGTCACTATTGACCCAGATTGTTCTACTCCTCAATGGCGATTCGGCGTAGATCCCTCAGAGTGGTTGGTGTGTCACGTCGTCCATAGACACCCCTTTTCAATCTGACCCTGGCATGTTCGATAGGGTTCATGTCTGGAGAACATGCTGGCCCCTCTAGTCGAGCGATGTCGTTTTCCTGAAGGAAGTCATTCACGCTATGTGAACGATGATGCTCGAATTGTCGTCCATGAAGACGAATGCCTCGCCAATATGGTGCCGTTATAGTTGCACTATCGGTCGGTTGATGGAATTCACGTATCGTACAGCCGTTACGGAACCTCCCATGACCACCAGAGGCGAACGTCGGCCCCACATAATGCCACCCCAAAGCATCAGGGAACCTCCACCTTGCTGCACTCGCTGATCGGTGTGTCTACGGCGTTCAGCCTGATCGAGTTGCCTCCAAACACGTCTCCGACGATTATCTGGTTGAAAGCATATGTGACACTCATCGGTGAAGAGAACGCGATGCCAATTCTGAGCGGTCTATTCGGCATGTTGTTGGGCCCATCTGCATGGTGTCGGGGTTCAATAGATGGACCTCGCCATGGACGTCGGGAGTGAAGTTGCACATCATGCAGCCTATTGCACACAGTTTGAGTCGTAACAGTACGTCATGTTGCTGCACGAAAATCATTATTCAACATGGTGGCGTAGCTGTCAGGATTTCTTCGACTCATAATCCGAATATAGTGGTCATCCACTGCAGTAGTAGTCCTTGGGCGGCCTGTGAGAGGCATGTCATCAACAGTTTCTGTCTCTCTGTATCTCCTCCATGTCCGAACAAAATCGCTTTGGTTCACTCCGTTACGTCTGGATACTTCCCTTGTTGAGAGCCCTTCCTGGCACGAAGTAACAATGCGGACGCGATCGAACCGCGTTATTGACCGCCAAGGCATGGTTGAACTACAGACAACAAGAGCCGTGTACCTCCTTCCTGGTGGAATGACTGGAACTGGTCGGCTCTCTGACCCCATCTGTCTAATAGGCGCTGCTCATGCATGGTTGTCTACATCTTTGGGCGGATTTAGTGACATCTCTAAATGGTCAACAACAATATCCACGGTCAATGTTTATCTTCAGGAGTTCTGGGTACCGGGGTGATGCAAAACTTTTTTGATATGTGTATTTTCCATATGATAAGTTACGAATTAACTGGGACAATAACAATGTCAGCCCGCTGAACGAAGTGTATGCTAGGTTTCGCTCTTCTTACTATGAGGGCCATAAATTTTTATGCAGGCTCAATCCTAACAACTTTAAAGAACTGGCACACATAATGGTGATACACTGTTCAAAGCAAAAAACCGTAACTTAGACATGCATATGGAATTGGAATCATTACAAAACTTATCAACAGGCACCAGAGCATATGTGTTAATGCTAAATGGCCGTATCATAAATTACTCATCTCTCACAGATATCGTGCAATGTCTAGAATATATGTAGAGGTATTGCATCCTATGGAACATGTCTCACTATGACGTTTGAGAGAGCAAATATTGTTTTGCGACGGGTAAGGACAATTTGTGTGTTTGTGTGTGTGTGTGTGTGTGTGTGTGTGTGCGTGCGTGCGTGCGAGCGTGAGTGCATTTTTTTGTTCACGCTTAAATGTGATAGTAATGTCTCCTTGCTTTTTTTCTATAGGTTCTATCGACATTGAGCTGCCACAGGCCCAGATGTGATTTTCCACTTAAGGTTTGGGGGTTACAGCCTGGGTGTGGATGATTAAATACGTGCCCTGACAGTGAGCTACCTCAAATAATGTCCCCATTTTCTAGTCAGATCTCGTGGATTATGAGCACTATCACCCCAGCCCAGACTGCGTGCGTTGCTGTTAGCGATTATATTCCGACGTATGGCGCCACTGCCCCAGCCAGGACTGTTACACTGTCATGGACCATCGACTTCACCACTTCACCCTAGTCACCCATTATGATCCTGTCATCCCCGTCTGGACCATCATGTCTGCCATGTTCACTGTGCAATCGGCCATCATCACCATCACAACATCGACCTGGGTATAGCAGCAGCAATCACCATGCCTGGCCTGTTATGGATCACCAGGTTAATCGAGCAGTGGAGCTAGACTACTTTGTAGTTCCTGGTGCTTTCAAGGACAGGATCTTACAGTCCTGCATTGATAACACTGATATGCACTATCAGGATCCTGGTACTTTCCTTCGCGTTTGCTGAACTGTTCTGGAAAGGGAACTCCCTGAACTCGTCAGTGTCCTTTGGTATCCTGGTATTAGGTGCAAGAAAGTTCTGCATTGTGACCTGAAAACATGACATTATAGGGCAATTCAATTGCAGGAACGTATGGAACATTTATTGAGAGCATCGTACTGAGCCGTTTTTCCGATATGCGGGAAAGACGATCTTTTAAGGCACTCAACCATGTACTTAACTTTGATATTTTCTCACATGTTTTTGTTCCACTTAATGGGGAATAAAGTTTCATTCCTCTTTTGAAAGATACTGTAACTAAAAAACCATGTATTAATGCCCAGAATACTGATGAGGGGGATGAATATTGCTTTGAATGATTGCTTCTGGCTTGTGATAGAATTGTGCAGTGTTTACGAATACATACAAAACAACTCATTTCTGTGGACAATGTGACTGCAGTGGCATTCCATTCTCCACTAAAATCCGAAACCTGCCAAAGTGATAGGAGTAGAACCTGATTATACCTGATTATTCAGTTTCTATGTGTGGTCAACAAGAAGACAAAAAACACGCACTTCCTTCTGTTGTCCAAGAGTGAGAAGCATCATTACGTCTGAATCAAAAACATCTCGCAGGCAGTTTCCTCTCAATTGAGTGAAAATAAAGGTGCAAGGCCGCTTTGCTACAGGTGTCTCAACTCTTCCACTATGAATGAGTATTCAGAAAGACACCTAAGTGACTGCTGGATCCAGGAACTGGTACATGTGAAATGCTCACTGAGGATAAATACTTGTTACAGTTTAAGAACGCTCACCGCGAGGATGCCGCCCCTTCATTGTATGCGCTGACACTGAGTGCTTATTAGTCCTTGGGGCACGTTGTGAAGATGATTGCAATGCCTCCCACGGCCCTCTTGCAGAACTACATGCACTATATGCAGCATCTTATGAATTTGGATGCTCTTATGGTTCCAATCTCAATCATTTCTAATCATACGTCAGGGATAATCCTATTACATGTTTACTCTGTGAGATAGAAAAAGTTGCACTGAGTACTGACGAGATCTATCGCAACACAATTCCTATTACCAACTCTCTGGAGACTGATGCTTTGTATGAGCAAGCAGCTGATTATGCTGTAAGAAACTGAGTCCGACGCCTGGTATAGATCAGCAGGTGCGTGATCTGCAGGGAAACAACGGTATTTTATACATCTCTGAAGGCCGTTTCTTCTATCTTTCAACAATCTGTATTAATTCGGACTCTTAAGAGGAGAGATGACAGAGAATCCAGCCATAGTTACAGCTACATAACTAAAAAACAAATTACAAATTCACAAGACACGTGCGTACACGCCACTCTACTGCACAACCACTGACTCTCTCTGTTCGAATGCAACTAGTGATAGTACTCTCACATCGCGCATTTAGTTTTACATGGAGCATTTAACAAAAGCATTACAAAGAAGAACAAAACAACTTTTGCTTGCTCAACTAACAGGAGAATTAAGTATCAACATAAAGAAAGTAAAACACAGTTATATTTACTACTTTAGACCAAACCAAAAGTATTCTAGACGTTTTGTAACGACATTATATGTTTAGTAAACCAAAACGCTGCTGTATTCAAAGACTTTTTATTGCAAGGTTATTTTTTCGAGCTGTAAGCTTATTTCGGATCCATGGACATTATCGAGCTATTTGCAATTATTAGGGCATATATCTGTTTCATGGTGTGGTTCATGGTGTGGGTTCCTGTAGTCATGTCCTAGTTCATGAACCACGGGCAACGTATGAGAGGCCAAGTAAGTGGTCCCGACAGTCGGGATACCAGTTACTTTGGAATAAGGCTGGACATCTCGGACATATTCTGAGTCGCGGTCACCTTTGTGCTCATACGGCAAAGACTACCAAATCCACCGGTTAGTCCCTCAACCGTTAGGGGTAAAACCCAATGGGACTCGGGGCAAGTAAGTCTAGCAACCTGCTTCCCTGGTACTTCAAATATAATGCTGGCAACAATCAGAGCATAATGCCTCGGACCTTTGGAGGTGACGGAGTCCCGCCTCTAACTGAAAAACCAGGGACTCCTAAGACACGACCTGGCAAACAAATAGTAATGAGATGGGGAGCTATTAATATCAATGGGGGCTACTCTGGGAAGAAGGTAGAGCTGGCAGAGGCTGCAAGTAAGACGAGGCTGGACGTTTTAGCTGTTAGTGACATACGGGTAAGGGGTGAGAAAGAAGAGGAAGTGGGAGAATACATGGTCTACCTGTCAGGAGTCAAAGCAGGAATAGCACAATGGGGTGTAGTGCTTTACATCAGGAAAGAAATGGAACCCAGCGTAGTTGCAATAAGGTATGTAAACGAACGACTGATGTGGATAGATTTGACAGTGTCTAGCAAGAAAATTAGGATTGTGTCAGTATATTCGCATTGTGAAGGGACAGATCAAGATAAGATGGATAGTTTTTATGAGGCACTCAGTGATGTAGTTGTTAGAGTAAAGGACAAGGACAGTGTTCTGCTCATGGGTGATTTTAACGCCAGGATTGGAAATCGAACATAAGGGTATGAAAAGGTTATGGGTAAATTTGGAGAAGATATGGAGGCCAACAGGAACGGGAAACAACTCTTGAATTTCTGTGCCAGTATGGGCTTAGTAATCACAAACTCCTTTTTTAAACATAAGAACATTCACCGGTATACTTGGGAAGGCAGGGGAACCAGATCTGTCACTGACTATATAATAACAGATCAGGAATTCAGGAAGGCTGTGGGGGACACACGTGTTTTCAGGGGATTCTTTGATGACACTGATCGTTATTTAATCTGCAGTGAAATTGGGATTGTGAGGCCGAAAGTGTAGGAGGTCAGGTCCATATGTAGGAGGATAAGAGTGGAGAAACTTCAGGATAAGGAAATCAGGTACAATTACATAACAGCGATCTCAGAAAGGTACCAGTTAGTTGAATGTAGTCAATTACAGTCATTGGAAAAGGAATGGACAAGGTACAGGGACACAGTACTAGAAGTGGCTGAAGAATGTCTTGGAACAGTAGTGTGTAAAAGTAGGACGAAGCAAACAGCTTGGTGGAATGACACAGTCAAGGCAGCCTGTAAAAGGAAAAAGAAGGCGTATCAAAAATGGCTACATACTAGAACTCAGGTAGACAGAGAAAGTTATGTTGAAGAAAGAAACAAAGCCAAACAGATAATTGCTGCATCGAAGAAGAAATCTTGGGAAGACTTTGGAAACAGGTTGGAGACTATGGGTCAAGCTGCTGGAAAACCATTCTGGAGTGTAATTAGCAGTCTTCGAAAGGGAGGTAAGAAGGAAATGACAAGTATTTTGGACAGGTCAGGAAAACTGCTGGTGAATCCTGTGGATGCCTTGGGCAGATGAAGGGAATATTTTGAAGAGTTGCTCAATGTATGTGAAAATACGATCAGTAATGTTTCATATTTCGAGGTAGAATGAGATAGGAATGATGATGGAAATAGGATCACATTTGAAGAAGTGGAGAAAGTGGTCAATAGATTGCAGTGCAATAAAGCAGCTGGGGTGGATGAAATTAAGTCGGAACTCATCAAATACAGTGGAATATCAGGTCTTAAATGGCTACACAGGATAATTGAAATGGCCTGGGAGTCGGGACAGGTTCCATCAGACTGGACAAAAGCAGTAACGACACCAATCTTTAAACATGGAAACAGAAAAGATTGTAACAACTACAGAGGTATCTCTTTAATCAGCGTTGTGGGTAAAATCTTCTCAGGTATTGTTGAAAGGAAAGTGCGAGTATTAGTTGAGGACCAATTGGATGAAAATCAGTGTGGGATTAGGCCTCTTAGAGGTTGTCAGGACCAGATCTTTAGCTTACGGCAAATAATGGAGAAGTGTTATGAGTGGAACAGGGAATTGTATCTATGCTTTATAGATCTAGAAAAGGCACATGACCGGGTTCCTAGGAGGAAGTTATTGCCTGTTCTACGAGATTATGGAATAGGAGGCAAACTTTTGCAAGGAATTAAAGGTCTTTACATGGATATTCAGGCAGCAGTTAGAGTTGACGGTAAATTGAGTTCATGGTTCAGAGTAGTTTCAGGTGTAAGACAAGGCTGCAACCTGTCTCCACTGTTGTTCATATTATTTATGGATCATATGTTGAAAACAATAGACTGGCTGGGTGAGATTAAGATATGTGAACACAAAATAAGCAGTCTTGCATATGCGGATGACTTAGTTGTGATGGAAGATTCGATTGAAAGTTTGCAAAGTAATATTTCAGAGCTAGATCAGAAATGTGAGGACTATGGTATGAATATTAGCATCTCCAAAACGAAAGTAATGTCAGTGGGAAAGAAATATAAACGGATTGAGTGCCAAATAGGAGGAACAAAGTTAGAACAGGTGGACGGTTTCAAGTACTTAGGATGCATATTCTCACAGGATGGCAACATAGTGAAAGAACTGGAAGCGAGGTGTAGCAAAACTAAATGCAGTGAGCGCTCAGCTACGATCTACTCTCTTCTGCAAGAAGGAAGTCAGTACCAAGACTAAGTTATCTGTTCACCGTTCAATCTTTCGGCCAACTTTGTTGTATGGGAGCGTAAGCTGGGTGGATTCAGGTTACCTTATCAACAAGGTTGAAGTTACGGATATGAAAGTAGCTAGGTTGATTGCAGGTACTAGTAGATGGGAACAATGGCAGGAGGGTGTCCACAATGAGGAAATCAAAGAAAAACTGGGAATGAACTCTATAGATGTAGCAGTCAGGGCGAACAGGCTTAGATGATGGGGTCATGTTACACGCATGGGAGAAGCAAGGTTACCCAAGAGACTCATGGGTTCAGCAGTAGAGGGTAGGAGGAGTCGGGGCAGACCAAGGAGAAGGTACCTGGATTCGGTTAAGAATGATTTTGAAGTAATAGGTTTAACATTAGAAGAGGCACCAATGTTAGCACTGAATAGGGGATCATGGAGGAATTTTATAAGGGGGCTATGCTCCAGACTGAACGCTGAAAGGCATAATCAGTCTTAAATGATGATGATGATGATGGTCTGTTTCAGCCAGTTTGTCGCGATCTTTACTTCCATAAAATATCGTTAACGCCATCGCTGTCCGATACCTTGTACTGCATGTCATAGGCGTAGCGCAGAGAAAATTGTAGACATGTAATATCTCAGCAGTGGAATTTGTTGCTGATCAATATTTGTTAAAACCCATTTAATATTTTTCATAAATCGGACATCTTCAGTTAACAGCTCAGTCAACGATTTTCTACATAACTGGCTGATTCATCTATGGAGTTGTTTGTGGTAGTATTAAATCCTTTGCTCATGTTTTCTGGTGTTGTCTTTGCCTGTAGGTATCTTTCATCTGTTAATATGTGCTATAATTTCAATAAGGTTGTCAAAATATTTTTTATTTCTCAAGTCGGTTTGTTTTGTCTTGAATCTCCGTGTGTGTATGGGAGTCTTTCGGCAAAAGTTTGACGGTTAAATTAGACGACTTTTGAGCATGTTTTACTCATGCTCAAACATAGCTAAGGCTTTATTGCCACACGATTTTATGGTTCTCATTTTATGCCTGCAACACAAAAATATATTCGCTCTGTTTAATGTCTTTGTAGAACGATATCTGCCCGAGTCCCGAATTTTATTTGACATGTTCATTGCACGATCATGAAGAGAGATATTCGTATTTAAATGTAAGATTGATATTTATTTGGCGATTATTATATTGTGGTTTTACTTTCGTATCTGTCACTCAAAAATGTAATTGCACTCTTTGGGATCGCTGTCACTTTTTGTTTTTCCTTTATTGTTATTTCCTCCCACTCGCACCATATGGGTGGGGCTCGATGTCAGTGGATATATTCCGTTGCTATTCAAGTAAACGACTATAAAAGCTTTAAAACATACTGACAATTGTACAGAATGGTAGAAAAAAGGATGTTTTACACTATAGAAACGCAGATGGTCAGTTGCATAAGCTAAGACACAATAAGCTTTAATGTTGAGTGATTAAAATATGTACCCTGATGGGTGAAAGGATGAGTGTATGTAGACTGCCAGGGACAAGGCTATCAAGAAAGTGTAGTAAGCGTAGCATTTGGTGTAGTGCATAGGAGGGGCTTAGTTTGAGTGGATTTGGGAGAGTGAAGAAGAATGCAGTTCCAAACCAATCCTTAGATGTGACTGGAAGGGAGTGTTACGGAAGGGAGCCCTCACAATGGGAGGAGGGTTGGGTTCTTCAAAATCAGCGAGGACCGGTATACATAGGAGCAGATTTCGTATTTAGGTAAAGGGAGGTGATTAAAGTTTCGTTGATAGAATACGTGGAGAGGGTAGAGGTGTAGTGTTGAGGAACGTGGTAGTAGAGGCTCAGCAGTGCACCACAATCAGAGGGCAGGGGGAAAACTAGTGAGTGGTTAGTGTTGTCTTTGCAGGTAACGTAGGGTGTACAGAAGTGTTAATGATGACATAGTAGGGTGGGGTAGAGGCAGATGGCCATGGTAGAGGATTTGGGTAGGGGAGTTTAAGTGGATACAAACAGCTAAATGGAAACCCACACCACATTTCCATAGCAGAGGATGGGTCAGATCAGGGAGGATAGGTGTGGAGGATCATGCAGTGGTGTAATCCCAATGTTCAGCTGGTTGGTAGTTTTGGTAATTTAGTGCATTGCGGGCTTTCTGTTGAATGGTTAGTAAAATGGTTCAAATGGCTCTGACCACTATGGGACTTAACATCTATGGTCATCAGTCCCCCAAACCTTAGAACTACTTAAACCTAACTAACCTAAGGACATCACACAACACCCAGTCATCACGAGGCAGAGAAAATCCCTGACCCGCCGGGAATGAATGGTTAGTAGATGGGGCTTCCATGTTAGTTGACGTTAAAGTGTTTGTGCAATTTTAGTGTGTTAGTTAACTAGATAAGACAATTGTTGATGGTAAGGAAAAAGTTGTGGGGGCGGAAGCTGTGAGCGGTTTGGCCTATAATTATTTACTCAGTGTTGGTGAGATTGAGTCTGAGAAGCAACTGGCTGGAACAGGAGGTGGAAAAACTGAGATGGTTCTAGGAGAGATTCTTGTTATTTCTGCAGGGTAGGACACATGGCTAGAAAGACGGTGTCATTGACATATTGGAGAAGAAGTGGCTTTGACAGAACAGCAATATGTAGGACATAAGAAAAGGAAAGGCGCAGATCCTTGGGGCACATCTGCATTGAGACAGAAGATATGGATGTTGTTGGTGTTGCTGGTGACATAAGATGGGCTGTTAGAGGGAAAGAACACTATAAGCACGACATAGTTTATAGGAAGTGCATAGGCCTGCAGTTTCACGAGAAGGTCATAAGGACATACAAGGCCATACGTTTTGAGATGTCAAGGGAGAGATAATGGCGAGTTTGAGGTTGTTGATTTGGTGATATGGCCGATGAGCAAGATTCAGAAGTTGATCATTAGAGGAGAACCTGGGATGGAAAAGTCACTGATGGACCAGAATGGGTGGATGTTGGTGTAGGTGTTCATGGATGTGTCAGGATCACGGGTTTGTTAGGTTGGAAGAAGAGGAGGATTCGTCAGGTTTATCCATGGCACATGATAGAAACCCATGAGAAGGATTCCACGGTAAAATTTTACTAGCATTTCCAGGAAGGAGAGGTAGCATACTGTCAGTATCTGTAGATTATGCAGTCACGACCAGAAGTAGTTTTGAGGTTTTCTTGGTGTATCTTCTTATTATCTTGTTATGTTATTGGTTTATTGAGTTCTGACGGTGGGATGGTGTCGAAGCACTAGAAGCCGGGAGCTGCAGTGTATGTCATTGTATACAATGGTAATGAGGAGTGGGCTACAGAGTGGTGCAGCAACTGTTTTTGTAGATAGGCTGGACAAGAGCAGAAACGATTAGTAAACAAGTTAAAACAACAAACACAAAATTTACTTAACTTGTACTTCTTCAATTGTACGAACACACGTTGCAAAAAATGCAACAACAGTTAGACTCCATCTTGTACAATGGTAACTAGGATGAGACTCACTGTCCTAAGTACTAAGCACGAACGTTGGTGTCAAACGACGAGGCTCCAACCACAAGCTGGCTGGGTGGCGGCCGTCAGGTATTCTACACTCCTGGAAATGGAAAAAAGAACACATTGACACCGGTGTGTCAGACCCACCATACTTGCTCCGAACACTGCGAGAGGGCTGTACAAGCAATGATCACACGCACGGCACAGCGGACACACCAGGAACCGCGGTGTTGGCCGTCGAATGGCGCTAGCTGCGCAGCATTTGTGCACCGCCGCCGTCAGTGTCAGCCAGTTTGCCGTGGCATACGGAGCTCCATCGCAGTCTTTAACACTGGTAGCATGCCGCGACAGCGTGGACGTGAACCGTATGTGCAGTTGACGGACTTTGAGCGAGGGCGTATAGTGGGCATGCGGGAGGCCGGATGGACGTACCGCCGAATTGATCAACACGTTGGGGCGTGAGGTCTCCACAGTACATCGATGTTGTCGCCAGTGGTCGGTGGAAGGTGCACGTGCCCGTCGACCTGGGACCGGACCGCAGCGACGCACGGATGCAGGCCAAGACCGTAGGATCCTACGCAGTGCCGTAGGGGACCGCACCGCCACTTCCCAGCAAATTAGGGACACTGTTGCTCCTGGGGTATCGGCGAGGACCATTCGCAACCGTCTCCATGAAGCTGGGCTACGGTCCCGCACACCGTTAGGCCGTCTTCCGCTCACGCCCCAACATCGTGCAGCCCTCCTCCAGTGGTGTCGCGACAGGCGTGAATGGAGGGACGAATGGAGACGTGTCGTCTTCAGCGATGAGAGTCGCTTTTGCCTTGGTGCCAATGATGGTCGTATGCGTGTTTGGCGCCGTGCAGGTGAGCGCCACAATCAGGACTGCATACGACCGAGGCACACAGGGCCAACACCCGGCATCATGGTGTGGGGAGCGATCTCCTACACTGGCCGTACACCACTGGTGATCGTCGAGGGGACACTGAATAGTGCACGGTACATCCAAACCGTCATCGAACCCATCGTTCTACCATTCCTAGACCGGCAAGGGAACTTGCTGTTCCAACAGGACAATGCACGTCCGCATGTATCCCGTGCCACCCAACGTGCTCTAGAAGGTCTAAGTCAACTACCCTGGCCAGCAAGATCTCCGGATCTGTCCCCCATTGAGCATGTTTGGGACTGGATGAAGCGTCGTCTGACGCGGTCTGCACGTCCAGCACGAACGCTGGTCCAACTGAGGCGCCAGGTGGAAATGGCATGGCAAGCCGTTCCACAGGACTACATCCAGCATCTCTACGATCGTCTCCATGGGAGAATAGCAGCCTGCATTGCTGCGAAAGGTGGATATACACTGTACTAGTGCCGTCATTGTGCATGCTCTGTTGCCTGTGTCTATGTGCCTGTGGTTCTGTCAGTGTGATCATGTGATGTATCTGACCCCAAGAATGTGTCAATAAAGTTTCCCCTTCCTGGGACAATGAATTCACGGTGTTCTTATTTCAATTTCCAGGAGTGTATATTGTCGTGGCAGAAGGCGCTCATAGCCCAGGGTCACTGGAGGCATGGCTTAGCAGGCGCGCACCATTCGGTCTGGCGATCCTATGGAACTGATGTCGGTGTCACATGGAAACATGTAATTCCATTGACAACTGTGACATGCTGGAGATAAACAAAACCCTTGTTTCGATTCGTTATTTATTTTAAAGGATTTAAAGATGATGCATCTTGTCCTTATTTTTCCGTGCACGTATATATATATATATATATATATATATATATATATATATATATATATATGTCATATGCACTTCTTATATATACGTTCAATGGCATATAGTTTAATTGTGTCAAACAGCTTGGTTAGTAGAGCGTTGTCATAAGCTTTTTCTAGATCGATCAAGACTAAACGTGCTTTAAAATTTCTTTCAGATCTTTTTTTTTCTATCATTTGGCTTAGGGAGAATGAATTATCAATACACTCTTGTCTTCGATGTTTACAATTTGTACTTTAATTATGTTTCTCAAAATCAGACCATACAATCTTTCTATCAACCAGGTTACATTGATACCTCTATCATTATTACAAGAGTGTCAGTTTCCTTACCTGTAAATGGAACTTGTTACAGAAATATTAAAATACTCTGGTAGCTCTTTACCATTAAACTTCGGTTTATTAAAGAAGCATACAAATATTTCGCGCAAAATACTCCGTCTATATTTCACAAAATCAACAGGAATGTCGACTGGTCCAACGAATTTCTTATGTTTCATCCTTTCGATAGTATTTTTTACTTCATTCTGCGTCTGCATTCAAATTATCTGCCCCTTCTAGACGATAAACTTCTTGTTTGAATTCGGTTTCTTTCTCGGTCAACAGCTTTTTGTATTTTTATTCCCATCCAAGTACACGAATTATTGGGTCAATAGCTTTTTCTATTCTGTCTGCTCTGAGACGTTTTACTGTTTTCCAGGCATCTCTTACTTTGGTATCTCCTATATACTTAATGTTCTCCTTGTACATTATGTCCACGTCACACGTGGTGATTTCGGACACCGGGCCGAATTCTGACAATATGGCTTATTTGCTCTTTGCCACTGTATAGAAACAAAGAGTTACTTATTTAAACGTCCGTGCGCCAGTTATTTTAAGCGCAAGATTGCATTTATTGCCCTCCACAACTTTTATTTGGCGTCAATTGTTTCTCTAGGTGAATAACTGACGAACATCCTCAGTGTTAAAAATCCATGCATTATCGTAAAGTGGAAATTTTCTATTGTTGCGCCGAGCGGGAAGTTATTGTAACCGTAATTGTCGACGCGCTCAGTAGTTAACAGCACTGAGACAATTTCTGTACAAGTTTGTCAAGTTTCTCGTGCAAGGTTATAAAATAACGATGGTTTTTCTAAAACTGTGTTCTGTGTGGGGTGATTTTGGACAATGCCAAGAATGTATAAGAGCAGGGGAGGTGCTACAGTACGGTGTAATTATGACCCGGAACTGTTAGATATAACTGTTCGTGATATTCAGAGTAGTAAATTATCGTACAGAAAAGCATGTGATTTGTACAGTATACCTAAATCAACCCTACAAAATAAACTGCAGGAAGCACATCCGAAAAAATGGGAGGACAGCCAGTGCTAAATAAAGAAGAAGAAGAAATGTTAAAGCAAGCTTTCTTGAGGACTACACATTGGGGATTTCCTTTCACTAAATTGGATATTAGATATTTAGTTAAGGGCGACCTTGATAAATCTGGCCGAAAAGAGAAGAAATTTCGTAATAATTTACCAGGAGAAGAATGGGTGCTTTAATTCCTCAAACGACAGTCAGAAGATCTTTCCGTTCGCTTAAGAGAAGATATTAAACGAGCTCGTGCAGAAGTGAACAATGAGACTGTTAAGATGTTTTTCTCTAATATCAAGGCAAAGCAGGAAAATCTCCCACCTAGCAACACGTTGAATGTGTAAAATGTCACCAAATAAAAAGCATGTAGAATTTTAAAAAAAGGCAGTAAATATCCGAATTCGCCCGCTATATACTGTAACTTCGGACAGAGATTTAAGAAACACATGTGTCCGAAATCACCCCAATCCATGGGGTGACTTTGGACACTTTATTTAACTTCCTCAGATAAATATACCTACACATACACTTTATGGTTCTGGGATATTTTATTCGTTACACACATGAGTTACAATCAAAATAACGACACAACCGTCCGAAATCACCCAGTTTGACGGCACCTGCTTTCCTCATGCAATTTTATTTTTAACCTCTCCGCCGCACTTTGGATAGCACTATTTATTTTCACTGTGTTGTGTACCTAACAACTGCTGGCATAGTTGTTCTTTTCCGTCACAAATTCCTCAATACCCTTTGTCTTTCATTCTGTATTCATATTATTAGAAATAAGGCCGGTCGTGCTGCGCTATCGATACACTCTATCCAAGATGGCCGCCGAGTAAGTGACGCCAGAAACCATTTCCAGAAAGTTAAGTGATTTAGACAGGAATATAATTTAGTTTAACGCTGACAACAAATTAAATACGTGCATTAGTGTATCGTTTAGTCTTGCCGTTAAAGGTTTGACTTTTATTTGCGTATTTTTTCAGAAAACACGAAAAGATCGTAACTTCGCGAAGTCGTGCTTAGGCTTAAATTTTGTAAACGTGTTTGTGTCTTGTTTCAAGGTAATTTAACTAGTTTCTCGGTAACAAATAAGTAAACTACCGTAAATAGCGTATAACTTCATTGTTTTAATACAGATTTCAGAAAAACAGCGAAACTTTATATCAGAAACTTGCCTATATACATTTGTTTATAGGCCTATTCTCGTAACGTTTTTGGAGAATCAAAGTTAAAGTATCTCGTTTAATTGCCCTTTTTTCATTCCATCGAGTGAAATATATAATAAATAGCGTATACCTTCGTTGTTTTAATACAAATCTCAGAAAACCAGCGGAATTTTAAATCAGAAACTTGCTTATATATATTTGTGAATAGGCTTAATTCTTGTAACGTCTTTTTAGATTTTCGGTTATTTAATTGATTTATTCTAGCTAAAGTATTATTTTTGCCATGAGTGAGAAGTGCCTGACTTGCCGTAGAATTGTTAGTTCCGGGGTTTGGTGTGATGGATGCAGTAGTTTTTTTCACTGGGGGGACTGCAGTGGCGTGGGTGTTGGGAAAGTGGATCAGGCTCATCAGTGGTTATGTAGGATTTGCAGCAGAGATAGGAAGATAGTCGAACAGGAGGGGAAAATTGCTGCCCTTCAGGCTGAGCTAGATCAGGCTAGGGAAGATCTGGACAGGTTAAGGAGGGAGAAGGGCAAAGAGAGGTGGGAAGTGGCAACAGGTAGCAGAAGGAACAGGCCTAGAACTAAGTCTGACAGTTTTGTGGTGAATGTCAAAAATAAGTTTGACCTGTTGCCTCAGTTAGAAACTGATGAGCCTCAAGCAGAGGTAGGTGTAGACAGGACACAACAAACTTTCAATAGGAAATTGAAAAAGAATGTAGGAAAGTCATCGAAAAGGAAGAAAGTTTTGTTGTTAGGCAGTTCTCATGCCAGAGGTGTAGGCCAACTTCTGCAGGAGGAATTTGGACCAGAATACCAGGTCACAAATTTTTTCAAACCAAGTGCTAGTCTGGATCAGGTGACAGAGGATTTAGGTTCACTCTGTAAAGGATTTACCAGGGAAGACACCGTGGTTATTGTGGGAGGGCCAGGGAACAGCATCGACAGAGATCCTGGGTACAGTATAGCGTGTGACCTGGTAAAGATTGCGTCGGCATCGAGACACACCAATGTTGAATTTGTATCTGTCCTGAGACGCCATGACCGGCCTCATTTGAACTCTTCTGTTGGGAGAGTTAATTTGGAGTTGGAACGGCTGCTTGTGTCGGGTGCGGGGGCTCATATTGGTGTGGTTCCTGTCGATTATCTCAGTAGGTGGGACTATACCAGGCACGGCCTACATCTCAACAGGAAAGGGAAGGGGAAACTGGCTGGGGTAATAGCAGGAAATTTAAGGGGGGGAGGCACTGCCATGAATGGTAAAATACCGGTGGTTACAGGTGTTGGAGCAGCACCTTTTTTAGGATAGGTAAGACAGAAAGATGTCAAGTTCTACGAGAGGTCAGGATTGAAACAAATCTTCAGTTTAGGAAAGAAATTCAACAGCACAATTCTAGCACATTGGATCACCAATCACAGCTATCAATTATAAATTTTCACCAATCACCAGAAATTTTATCTCCACCAAGTTGTATCTCAGTCCTAGGTAATTGCATTGATGAACTAAAGTCACCCAACCCAATTGACATAATCTGCCTCTCTGAACACCATGTGACCACTGGTATAGGAACTAGGCCTAAGCACAATGAGAAACTCAGACAGGAGAGTACTGCAAATGTTAGAATAAGGAAAGGTTCTCATAAAAGTATAATTAAAAATAATGTAAGTATATTTCATCAAAATATTGGGAGCTTAAAGAATAAAGTAGATGAGCTTCTGGTTTGTTTGGAAGATTTAGAAGCTGAGAATGAAATAGATATACTATGCCTGTCTGAGCATCACATTGTTACTGATATGGATAAGGTAAATGTAAGTGGTTATAAGCTCTCTGCACATTTAATGAGAGAAAATATGGAGAAAGGAGGAGTTGCCATATATGTCAAAAGTTATCATTGTGCAAAAAGTATAGAAACAAAAAAGTTTTGTGTAGAGAAACATATAGAAGCATGTGCCTGTGAGCTTAAATTAAATAAAGGCACATTTATAATTGTAACTGTATATAGGTCCCCATCAGGAAATTTTCATCTATTTCTGAAAAATTTGGACTCCTTGTTGTGCTATCTGTCAGACAGGGGGAAGCAAATTATTATTTGTGGGGACTTCAATGTAGATTCTCTGAAAGAGGGTAATAGGAAAAATGACCTTGAAGTATTACTCGGTTCTTTCAATTTGACACCCGTTATTGATTTTCCTACTCGGGTGGTAAAGGATAGCAGCTCACTGATAGATAACTTCTTTATAGACCAAGATAAGTTTAACCAGATAAATGCTCAGCCTGTTGAGAATGGTCTTTCTGATCATGGTGCACAGCTAGTTACAATATATGGCATAGCTCCATTCAGCAATACTAAACAGTCCTTCAAAGTAGTACGTTCAGTCAACAATTTAACAACTGCAAATTTCAGGGAAAGCCTACAGCAGTTAGACAGGGATGAGGTGTACCGTGAACCTGATGCCAATTTAAAATATAATTTATTTCATGACATTTTTGTAAATGCATTTGAAAACTGCTTCCCCAAGAAAATAGTTAAATATACTCGTAAGAAACCTTGTAACAAACCATGGCTTACTAAGGGTATAAAAATATCTTGTAACCGGAAAAGGGAAATGTATCTGACAGCAAGAAAGAGTAGTGACCCAGAAACTATCAAAAATTATAAAAACTACTGTGTTATATTAAGAAAAGTTATTAAAAAATCCAGGAGTATGTGTATCATGTCTGAAATCAGCAACTCTGATAATAAAATTAAAACAATTTGGAATATTATTAAAAGAGAAACAGGTCAACCAAGAGCAGAGGAAGACAGTATTACCATCAAATTGAATGAAACCTTTACGAACAAAAAGTCAGAGGTTGAAAATATTTTTAATAATCATTTTCTAAATGTTGTGGATATAGTAGGATCCAGGTGTTCATTAGAAGATGCTAGGCTGTTAATGGAAGAGGCCATACCTACGCAATTTGATACAATTGAAATCTCACCCACTTCTCCCTCTGAAATTAGGAAAATAATAAACTTGCTTGAAAGCAAAAACTCACATGGAATTGATGGCATTTCCAGCAAAATACTAAAAGCTTGTTCTCAACAGATAAGTAAGATTCTCAGCCACCTGTGTAATAGCTCTCTGGAACAGGGCATTTTCCCTGATAGACTGAAATATGCTATTGTTATACCTTTGCATAAAAAGGGGGATAGATCTGATGTCAACAATTACCGTCCAATCTCCCTTCTAACAGTTTTATCCAAAATTTTTGAGAAAGTAATGTATTCAAGAGTAGCTTCACATATCTGTAAAAATGAAGTACTAATAAAATGTCAGTTTGGTTTCCAGAAGGGTTTTTCAACAGAAAATGCCATATATGCTTTCACCAGTCAAATTTTGAATGATCTGAATAACCGAACACCACCCATTGGGATTTTTTGTGATCTCTCAAAGGCTTTTGATTGTGTAAATCATGAAATTCTGCTAGACAAGCTCAAGTATTGTGGCATGAGTGGGACAGTGCACAAATGGTTTAATTCGTACCTAACTGGAAGAGTGCAGAAAGTTGAAATAAGTAGTTCTCGTAACATGCAAAGATCAGCACATTCCTCAAACTGGGGAACTATCAAGAATGGGGTTCCACAAGGGTCAGTCTTGGGTCCTTTGTTGTTCTTATTATATATTAATGACTTGCCATTCTATATTCATGAAGAGGCAAAGTTAGTTCTCTTCGCTGATGATACAAGTATAGTAATCACACCTGAGAAACAAGAATTAACTGATGAAATTGTCAATACTGTCTTTCAGAAAATTACTAAGTGGTTCCTTCTAAACGGACTCTCACTGAATTTTGATAAGACACAGTACATACAGTTCCGTACAGTGAATGGTATGACGCCATTAATAAATATAGACCTCAATCAGAAGCATATAGCTAAGGTAGAATATTCCAAATTTTTAGGTATGTCCATTGATGAGAGATTAAATTGGAAGAAACACATTGATGATCTGCTGAAACGTTTGAGTTCAGCTACTTATGCAATAAGTGTCATTGCAAATTTTGGTGATAAACATCTTAGTAAATTAGCTTACTACGCCTATTTTCACTCATTGCTTTCATATGGCATCATATTTTGGGGTAATTCATCACTGAGGAATAAAGTATTTATTGCACAAAAGCGTGTAATCAGAATAATAGCTGGAGTCCACCCAAGATCATCCTGCAGACATTTATTTAAGGATCTAGGGATATTCACAGTAGCTTCTCAGTATATATACTCTCTTATGAAATTTGTTATTAACAACCAAACCCAATTCAAAAGTAATAGCAGTGTGCATAACTACAATACTAGGAGAAAGGACGACCTTCACTATTCAAGATTAAATCTAACTTTGGCACAGAAAGGGGTGAATTATACTGGCACTAAAGTATTTGGTCACTTACCAAATAGTATCAAAAGTCTGACAGATAACCAACAAGTATTTAAGAAGAAATTAAAAGAATTTCTGAATGACAACTCCTTCTACTCCATAGAGGAATTTTTAGATATAAATTAAGAAAAAAAAAGAAAAAAAAACAAAAATAATAAAAAAAATTAAAAAAATAAAAATAAAAAATAAAGAAAAACAAAAAAACACAAAAATAAAGTTGTTCTATTAACTGAAGTATGTTGTTAAATTAACCTAATTATGTCATGTATTGGAAAATTCGACTCGTTCCACATCATTACGAAATATTGTATTCATGATCCATGGAACTAGTATTAATCTAATCTAACACATTTTTTCATCTCATTGTACAATGTTGCTGCATTGGATTTATTGATGCCCCTAATATTATTTAATTTGTAAGCAAAGCTCGTCCTATAGAGGAATGTCACAGAATCTTGTTGTAAAATTTCTACATCTACATCCATACTCCGCAAGCCACCTGACGGTGTGTGGCGGAAGGTACCTCGAGTACCTCTATCGGTACTCCCACCTATTCCAGTCTCGTGTTGTTCGTGGAAAGGTTTGTCGGTATGCCTCTGTGTGGGCTCTAATCTCTCTGATTTTATCCTCATGGTCTCATCGCGAGATATACGTATGAGGGAGCAATATACTGCTCGACTCCTCTGTGGAGGTATGTTCTCGAAACTTCAACAAAAGCCCGTACCGAGCTACTGAGCGTCTCTCCTGCAGAGTCTTTCACTGGAGTTTATCTATCATCTCCGTATCGCTTTCGCGTTTACTAAATGATCCTGTAACGAAGCGCGCTGCTCTCCGTTGGATCTTCTCTATCTCTTCTATCAACTCTATCTGGTACGGATCCCACACTGCTGAGCAGTATTCAAGCAGTGGGCGAACAAGCGTACTGTAACCTACTTCCTTTGTTTTCGGATTGCATTTCCTTAGGATTCTTCCAATGAATCTCACTCTGGCATCTGCTTTACCGACGATCAACTTTATATGATCATTCCATTTAAATCACTCCTAATGCGTACTCCCAGATAATTTATGGAATTAACTGCTTCCAGTTGCTGACCTGCTATATTGTAGCTAAATGATAAGGGTTCTTTCTTTCTATGTATTCGCAGCACATTACACTTGTCTGCATTGAGATTCAATTGCCATTCCCTGCACCATGCGTCAATTCGCTGCAGATCCTCCTGCATTTCAGTACAATTTTCCGTTGTTACAACCTCTTGATATACCACAGCATCATCCGCAAAAAGCCTCAGTGAACTTCCGATGTCATCCACAAGGTCATTTATGTATATTGTGAATAGCAACGCTCCTACTACACTCCGCTGCGGCACACCTGAAATCACTCTTACTTCGGAAGACTTCTCTCGATTGAGAATGACATGTTACGTTCTGTTATCTAGGAACTCTTCAATCCAATCACACAATTGGTCTGATGGTCCATATGCTCTTACTTTGTTCATTAAACGATTGTGGGGAACTGTATCGAACGCCTTGCGGAAGTAAAGAAACACGGCATCTACCTGTGAACCCGTGTCTATGGCCCTCTGAGTCTCGTGGACGAATAGTGCGAACTGGGTTGCACACGATCGTCTTTTTCGAAACCCATGCTGATTCTTACAGAGTAGATTTTTAGTCTCCAGAAAATTTATTATACTCGAACATAATACGTGTTCCAAAATTCTACAACTGATCGACGTTAGAGATATAGGTCTATAGTTCTGCGCATCTGTTCTACGTCCCTTCCTGAAAACGGGGATGACCTGTGCCCTTTTCCAATCCTTTGGAACGCTACGCTCCTCTAGAGAACTACGGTACACCGCTGCAAGAAGGTGGGCAAGTTCCTTCGAGTACTCTGTGTAAAATCGAACTGGTATCCCATCAGGTCCAGCGGCCTTTCCTCTTTTGAGCGATTTTAATTGTTTCTCTATCCCTCTGTCGTCTACTTCGATATCTACCATTTTGCCATCTGTGCGACAATCTAGAGAAGGAACTACAGTGCAGTATTCCTCTGTGAAACAGCTTTGGAAAAAGACGTTTAGTACTTCGGCCTTTAGTCTGTTATCCTCTGTTTCGGTACCATTTTGGTCACAGAGTGTCTGGACATTTGGTTTTGATCCACCTACCGCTTTGACATAAGACCAAAATTTCTTAGGATTTTCTGCCAAGTTAGTACATAGAACTTTACTTTCGAATTCATTGAACGCCTCTCGCACAGCCCTCCTCACACTACATTTCGCTTCGCGTAATTTTTGTTTGGCTGCAAGGCTTTGGCTATGTTTATGTTTGCTGTGGAGTGCCCTTTGCTTCCGCAGCAGTTTTCTAATTCGGTTGTTGTACCACGGTGGCTCTTTTCCATCTCTTACGATCTTGCTTGGCACATACTCATATAACGCATATTGTACGATGGTTTTGAACTTTGTCCACCGATGCTCAACACTATCTGCACTTGAGACAAAACTTTTGTGTTGAGCCGTCAGGTACTCTGAAATCTGCTCTTTGTCACTTTTGCTAAACAGAAAAATCTTCCTACCTTTTTTAATATTTCTATTTACAGCGGATCATCGATGCAGTAACCGCTTTATGATAGGTGATTCCCTGTTCTGCGTTGACTGTTTCAAATAGTTCGGGTCTGTTTGTCACCAGAAAGTCTAATATGTTATCGCCACGAGTCGGTTCTCTGTTTAACTGCTCAAGGTAGTTTTCAGATAGTAAAAAAATCACTGGATTCTTTGTCCCTGCCACTCGTTATTAACGTTTGAATCTCCCAGTCTATATCTGGCAAATTAAAGTCTCCACCCAGAACTATAAAATGGTGGGGAAATCTACTCGAAATATTTTCCAAATTATCCTTCGTGACTACATCTGGGTGCTTCAGCTGTTTTACTGTTCTCTTCATTCTTACTATGCAATCGATTTTCTTGTAACTAACTGGAACATATGGTTTGACTATTAAATGATCTGTCCACATTCTGCAGTCACTCCAATCTTGCATCTTCAATTCGAAATTTTGCGGTTCTAACACAAGCTGTGTTATGAATCTAAATTCCTTTGCCGTTGCACCCAGGTAAATTTATGTACGTCCTTCTTAGCAAAGTAGTCGTCCTGTATTCTCGATTAATACACTCCATAAAAGTCAAACGATTTTTTCCCACTTTCATTCTCTGTTTTTCCCAATATCCTACGATCTCGCTACTTTTAGTCTTTCCTGTCCAGGCATTAAGGTACCACATAAGGTCAATCTCTTTCCGTGGATTAATATCATTTACAACATCCGTCTAATCTTTATAACAGGCATCTGTGATTATGTCATCGCCGTTATCAGTCGGTGCACATACACCGACTATTGTTATCTTTCCCACTACCAGTCACGATTTTTTTATACACAAATAAATAAAAACAAAATTGTGACTGGTAACAGGAAAGTTACTTCATAAGCAAAACCCACTTAATCAGATTTACTGAAATGATCTGAAAGGATATTTGAGAAAGAAATCAATGAAGATACGACACGAAATGGTATCAGTGAAAATTTGACAGGCATATTGGAACTGCAGTTCAATGAATCAGTACAGAATAATGTCTAATGAACGCAAGAAAACTTCCACATCCAGAAAGCCATAGCAGAAAACAAACATGTGATAAATGAACAAACACACATCAGCACAGGCTCCCTACTACACTTAATAAAGGAAATAATAACATAAAACAAAAAATAACCTCTTCCCCACACCATCTGGACACACACACACACACACACACACACGCACACACACACACACACACACACACACACATACACACATATACACAAATGCATATACGAACAGATCACAGATACTTCAATAATTACACTCGAAAGTTTGGCAATAACATTCGATCTTTGGCAAAAACATTTGTCAGTCGGCAACAGAAACTAAAACATTGCATTGAAACAAGCGTTCAGTCCATAGTGCTGTGGAATGTGGGAAAAAGCCGCAAATTGGCATTCCTAAGAAGAAGAACAACACCAAAAATGCAACAGGAGCGTAATATGTAAGAAATTGTCCACGCAACCTGTAAGTAAAGTTCAAAACATTACTACTTAATAGGAAATACCAACCACCAGAACTGTTTATAACCTATATTCACAGTGACAAAAATGTAAATTAAATAGGTGACGGGCCCCTAATGATGCATTGCAGAAAATAAAGGCGAAATGCGTATTTGTGTTTTATTCAGTTGCTGTCTGACGGTCCATAAGTAAAAATTATCAGTATACCGTAATATGACACGCAACTGAGGAAGACAGGACCACAAAAGTTGATGATAATGTCTAATGAAAATTTGTGTCAGACTGCGACTCATTACGCTAACAAAGCACGTCTCCGGTCATGACGAAAACGTTCGTGGTCACTGATATTTCCACCTAAACATTCTGAACAACTGCATTGAGAACGTGACGTGCCATGTAAAAACGAGCTACATTTATTGAATGAAGTGAAATGAGCGAAAATTAAAAATTTAAGGTAGACCGGCAAGCCAAATGATTAAATACTCAAAAAATTAAAAAAATTAGTTAAAGCGTTTGTTCACGACTTGGAATAAATTTTCATTAGTCATGTTATATTGTAAATACTTACTGCCATTTGAAATAATTTTGTATTACAATTTATTTATATAGTTGGCAGCATGCACTGAACCACACAGGAGTCTTCTAGAATACATATAAATACGATGATTGCCTCCATATTCCCGTTTACAGCACACTAGACGTGACGCACCATTTCTGAATAAATACGCAGTTCAAGAAAGTGTTATATTCACATAGATGTGTCTATCTCAAACGATGCGAGATTTTCGAAAGTGGTCAGAAATAACAAGATGCGTTTATGGGTTATTCATCTGTGCCGTTTTCCACGGGATATTAAACTGTAGCCTCTCCAGAAACAAGCAACTCGTACTGAGTGCGGACCTGTTGCGCCACCTCCAGGACAAGGGCCGCCCCTGCAAACAACCGACACCACCAAAACTCAATAAGCCCAAGAGCGTTACAGCTGCGTACATACCTCGGCCGGGGTGGCCGAGCGGTTCTAGGCGCTACGGTCGCAGGTTCGAATCCTACCTCGGGCATGGACGTGTGTGATGTCCTTAGGTTAGTTAGGTTTAAGTAGTTCTAGGGGACTGATGACCTCAGAAGTTAAGTCCCATAGTGCTGAGAGCCATTTGAAACATTTTGGTACCCTCGTACTTGGCTGTCTGAAACTGCGTTCTTAAATCCCAACAGAATAATTCTTACTCATTTGTGAAGTTTGTTGTCAACAATCAATCGTAATTTAAAAACAACAGCTACATTCGTAGATGGATACTACAAAGAGGAAAGTGCTACTCAGCCCCACTGTGGCGCAGAAATACGTTAAGTGTTAAGCTGTAACAATGTCTGACAACTTACACAATGATGTGAAGAATCTAATAGCAGTAAAATTTACTTCAAATACAAATTATAATCATATGTGTCGACTGAATACCTTGGCTCCACGCATGAATTTCTGAATACGTATGTCTATAAAGTCCATATATATATATATATATATATATATATATATATATATATATATATATATATGTGTGTGTGTGTGTGTGTACATGCAGCGAGTAGTAAAAATCATGTGTAAAAGAAGAAATAAAAGCTGAAGGTTAACGTAAATGGGGGTATGTAAATGGTCACCATGTTGCAATACTTTTTGTGAGAAAGGATATTATAATTGTAAGCTACACAAAACGTTCCACGTAACAGGCAGAGTTCGAAATTATGATTCAGGGAATAAGTAAATAAATAACGATGCAACGAAATAACTAAAAGTGCTACAGCCTCAACATCCTAACTGCTTTTAAACTGGTTTTAACAGAGAGATGACAATCGTTAGAGAGTTATGCAGATATTAAAGGTAAGGCAATCAACAGTGGTGAGGAAGATGTAGCTGATTGTCGTGTTTCTTAGGAGTGATCTGAGGCAGCATTGTTTAGGAAGACGTGGGTAAGTTACTTGTTTCTTAAAATTCATTGTTAAATCTAAACTAAGACTTCCTCAGGCCGTCATAACTCGCTAGTCAAGTCGGTGTGATACTAATCTGAGTAAAAACCAACAAGGACGTTCATCACTTGTCATTAGATTCTTCTGTGGTGGCAGAATCTTCTCGGCGACATTGCGTTCCGTTTGACAGTCTGTAGTGCTCCTGTGCTCGTCGTACTGTCTTCGTGTATGGTGTATTCGGAAACACGGATCTTTGGGCCTTAGACCTGGATTGGGAGACGATTCACTGTGTTAACAAAATCGTGCTCTTCAGATGTATGTACTTGATGTATATATTTTTTTTCAGGTTTAGCTGCTCTGTTCGGTACGGTCGCGCATTGTCATCCACCGTAACCTTAACGACGCACATGCGGAAGGAATACAGTGTCACTACACGGTGACCGACGAGTGTACCGTGTCCCAGGACTGGGGGGTCACTGCACCCGTGCCAAGACCACCAAAATGATCACGTTCGACAAAACTGAACGTGCCCTAATATGGCGGTTGGTGGTAATATCTAACGCACTCAGGAACATTGTCGAACACGATAGTTTTCATGGGACAGGTGCTATGGTGTGGGGAGGCACAACGCTGCATTGGCGTACGGCCTCCAAGTCTTGGAACACGCTACACTCACAATTCAACGTTATTGTGACGCTGTTCTCCTTCCCCATTTGCGTCTTTTCGGTGGTTGTAATCGTCCCTGACTTCTGTTTTGTGCATAACAACGCGCGACCCCATCGAATCGTGCAGATGGGAGAGCTCTTAGAACGAAAGAATGTTTGGAGTATGGAATGGCCACCACATTCCCCCAACTTGAATCCCATGAGCAACGTGTTGGATAGGCTGAGGACACATTTTGCAGCACCTCCAAGTGCACCAACGGCTGTCAACTGCGTTGGTAGAGGAATGGAACTCCCTACAAAAAGAACTCTGCACCAACCACGTGGCCAGCATCGGAACACGTCGCAGAGCATCCATTACCGTCTGTAGTGATAACACATCCCTTTAAGAACCACGTCCCCCAGTTTGTAATATCCAGGGGTCCATCATGAATTGCTGTGACTTGAGTATGATTATTATCTTTGAGTAAAAGTGTCTTTTTTTCGTCACACTAAGTATTTCTCTCAGTTACATTTTATGGTATACTGTAGGAGTTCATTCTATGATACATCCAAGTTTCATTGAGCTACGTTATTTGGAAGTGACACATCACGCGAGGATTAATTTCGTTCTTAAGGTTTGCACGCCTGTTCACATTGACACAATTAAGAATTTGAGTGGTCTTTGATCTGATACAGTATTATTGGAAGGTTTTCTTTTCGCTTTAAGTTTTAGATGAGCTAAAGGAGATAGTGAGCTAGCGTTGGTACTATGGTCCACTTGTTGCATCACACCACCAGAGCACACATTTGTAATTGGCTCATAACTGCCGATGAAAGAGGAATGTAATAGTTTTTCTCGACACAATCTCTTTTCCCCTGTGGTGCTTAAATACGCACAGACGGAAAAAATGCAACAGCAAACAATAATTAATGTATAATAATGAAATTTCAGAAATACACTTGTCTAAGTAACATATTTATGTAATTAACATTTTAAGATTACAGGTTAATGTAAGTGCGAGGTAATCCATAGCAAATTTGAAATGCTGCTGCATTAATAACCCGTGTAACCACCAGAATGTTGAATGCAAGCGTACAGACGTGCATGCTTTGTGTTGTAAATGTGCTGGATGTCACTTTGTGGGATAGAGTTTCATGCCCGTTGCACATGGTCGGTCAATACAGGAACGGTTAATACTGTTTATGGATGGCACTGGAGTTGTTGGCCGGTGATGTTCCGTATGTACTCGTATGGAGACACATCCGCTGATCAAATAGTTCAGGGCAACATGTCGACAGTCTGTAGAGCATATTGGATTGCAGCAGTGGTATGTGGGCGAGCGTTATCCTCTTAGACAACACACCTGGGATGCTGTTCATGAATGACAGCGCAACTAATCGAGTCATCAGAGTCACGTACAAATCGGCGATCAGGATGCGTAGGATAAACACGAGATTGCTCCTGTTGTCATACGAAATTGCACCCCAGACCGTAACTCCCTTAACACCAGGTATAGGTAAAGTGAGATCTAACACGCAGGCATGTTAGGTGCAGGTCATCAACTGATTAGATTAGCTTAGATTAGTTTTTCGTTCCACAGATACGTGCTGAGGAGATCCTCGTGGATGTCGAACATGTCAATTTCTTTTTTAAACTCAAATAACAGTACTAATAGTATGAATATATACAATACGTCATTTGTTTCTATTAAAAAATTCGTCAATGGAGTAGAGGGAGTTGGCCACTAGTAAGTCTTCCAGGGTCCTTTTAAACTGATCTTTGTTTGTAGCTAAGTTTTTTATGTTTGCAGGAAAATTATTGAAGATGAGTGTTCCTGAGTAGTGGACCTCTTTTTGAACTAAAGTAAGTGCTTTTAAGTCCTTGTGCAGATCATTTTTGTTCCTGGTATTGTACGTATGAGCCGAGCTGTTTGTTGGAAGAAAGAGATATATTATTTAGGACAAATTTCATTAAGGAGTAAATATACTGAGAGGCAGTAGTTAGTATACCCAGTTCTTTGAAGAGGTTTCTACAGGACGTCCGTGAATTTACTCCACAAATCATACGTATTACACGCTTTTGGAGTCTGAATACTTTTGTTTGACTTGAAGAGTTACCCCAAAATATTATACCATATGAAATTATGGAATGAAAGTAGGCAAAGTATGCAAGATTTTTTATTTTTATGTCGCCTATGTCTGCTAACACTTGAATTGCTAATGCAGATTTGTTAAGGCGTTTCTGCAGTTCTGTGGTGTGCTCCTCCAACTGAATTTATTATCAAGTTGTAATCCCAGGATTTTAAGACTGTCAACCTCTTCTATCTGCTCTTTATACTTTATGCATATGCTGGGTGGAAACCTCTTACAGGTTCTGAATTGCATATAGCGAGTCTTTTCGAAGTTTAATGTCAATGAGTTGACTTTAAACGATTTATTAATATCCATGAAAATATCATTAGCAGATCTTTCTAGAACTACACTCGACATACTATTTATTGCAATACTCGTGTGTTCCACAAACAGAACGAACTCTGCTTCTGGCAGTGTAACTGATGAGAGATCATTAATGTACATAAGAACAGCGCGGGTTTAGCCGAGTAGTCTAAGGTGCTGCAGTCATGGACTGTAAGGCTGGTCCCGGCGGAGGTTCGAGTCCTCCCTCGGGCATGGGTGTGTGTGTTTGTCCTTAGGATAATTTAAGTTAAGTAGTGTGTAAGCTTAGGGACTGATGACCTTAGCAGTTACGTCCCATAAGATTTTACACACATTTGAACATTTTTGTACACAATAAAAAGCAATGGCCCTAAGATGGATCCTTGTGGGACACCACATGTAATTTCTTCCCATTATGATGATGACTGATGACTTAATTCACTAGCCCCTGGCACTGACACCCTTCGTTTCCTGTTAGCGAGGTATTACTTGAACAATTTCGCAGCACTGCCCGTGACACCATAGAATTCTAATTTATTTAAAAGGATGTTGTGGTTCACACAAATCACAGAAAATACCTGCTGCTTGTAATCTGTTATTTAATGAATTAAGTACATTTTCACTGTACATGTAAATAGCCTTCTCGATATCAGAACCCTTCAGAAATCAAAACTGTGTTCTTGATAATATGTAATTTGTGGTCAGATGGTTGAGAAGCTGCCTGTACATTACATTTTCTAAAATATTTGAGAATTCTGGCAAAAGTAAAATCGATCTGTAGTTTGATGGTATCTCTTTATTCCCTTTCTTGAATAGAAGCTTAACATCTGCATATTTTAGCCAGTCAGGAAATGTCCCAGTTATAATTGACTGGTTACACAAGTAACTTAGAGCTGTACTAAGCTCAGAAGAACACGCCTTAATTAACTTTGTTGATGTTTCATTGCAACCACTAGAATGCTTTGTTTTTAAAGATTTTATTATGGAAGTTATTTCTTTTGGTGAAGTGAGTGACACATTCATGTACCTGAAGCTACTTTTAAAGGCTAGTTTCAGATATTCAAGGGCATTATTTGCTGATTCTGACCATCCCATTCTATCAGTAACAGATATAAAGTACTTGTTAAATAGATTTGCCACACTATGCCCATCGGTTACTAATGTGTCATCTACCCTTAATGCTATTTGCTCCTGTTCCTTTCTGGTTCTACCAGTCTCCTCTTTCACTATATCCCGTATTGTTTTTATTTTGTTCCCTGACATTGCTATCTTCTTCTCGTAGTGCATTTGCTAAGATGTCTGAATTACTTTTTTAATATTTTACAGTATTCCTGATATTTAGCTAAATCATCAGCATTTTATTCCTTGTGTAATCCATGGTTTTATTATATACTTCTGTTTAATTTGAGTAAGTTTTAGAGGGAAACAGTTTTCAAACGTGGTACTGACATTGTTCATGAATGTTTTATATTTTTCATTCACGTCATGAGCACTAGAACATCTTTCAAGTTCATATCTTTGAGCTGTTTTCTAAAACACTCAATTTTTGGTTGATTGACTACTCTCCTGTACTCAGATTTAGCAGTCTTCATAATCTGCTTAGAATTTACATCTAAAACAAAGAGCTGCATGTCATGATCGGATAGTCCATTTATTACAGGTTTTATGATACGATTTCGTTCCTTTGATTTGTCTATAAAAATGTTATCAATTGCTGTCCTTGAGGATGTAGTGATCCTAGTTGGAAAGTTTACAGTGTGAGTTAGATTGAAAGACAACATTACTAACTGCAGTAAATGTTTACTGGAAGACTGCATTAGAAAATCTGTATTAAAGTCACCAGCAATCTAAAATTCTTTTTATTCCTGTTAAACAACCCAAAAGAGCCTATAGTCGATTTATGAACAGATTATAATTTCCTGCAGGTGCTCTGTAAATAGTTACTATTATACAGGATCTGTTATGGAACTCTACTTCTGTTGCACATACTTCTAGATGATGCTCTGAACAGAATTTATTAATGTCAATGTTCTTGAATTTATGGCAGTTTTTAATAAATGTGCCAACTCCTCCTCCATCCACATCTACTCTGCAGAAGTAGGAAGCTAGCTTAGATCCTGAAATGTCTAACACATCTATACCAGTGGTCACTTGATGTTCAGAGAGGCAGATTTGTCAATTTGGTTAGATGAATTCATTTCATCAATACAAATGAGTAGTTCATCAACTTTATTTCTGAGTCCCAGAATATTCTGGTGTAATAAAGATAACTGATACTGCATACTAATGGGATTATAACTGCTTTGGCGAATATGAACTGGCAGTTTCTGATTCCTTTCTGTTAAACATTGTTTAAATGGAGACTGTATGCTAAAATCTGACTCCTGTTCATCTGTTTTCTCAAACTGAATGTGTTTGCCAATCTCTCTTAAAACTCGTTTTCTTTCCCCCTTCACTATCCTAGAAAAGGCATCCCTCTGACACCTATGACCACTGGTATTTTACCACTTGTGACAGTGTCCCCCCTTAAGTTTTCTGCAATCGACCCAAATAGTTTTCCCTTCCCTTTCCTATTGAGGTGAAGTCCATGCCTAGTGTAGTCCCACCTATCGATAGCATCCACAGGAATCAAACCAATAAGGGATCCTATATCCGTCCTAAGCAGCCACTCCAAGTTCACCCTCCCGACGGAAGAGTTCAAATGTGACCGATCATGGCGTCTCAACACAGACACAATTCACACATTCGTATGCTTCGTTGCTGATGCTATCTTCACCAGGTCACTCTCTATGGAATATTCAGAGTCTCTGTCAGTGCTATATCCCGGACCACGCACTATAAACACGGCATCCTCCTTTGATAAATCCTTGCATAAAGAACCTACACCGTCTGTTATCTGACCCAGATCTGCACTAGGCTTGAAAAAGTTTGTGACCTAGTACTCTGTGCCTAGACTTTCGTGCAGTAGTTGGCCAATACCTCTACCATGGGAGCTACCTAACAACAGAACTTTCTTTCTCTTTACAAATTTCCCTACCTTTTTCAAGTCCTTGAAAGCTTGTTGTGCCCTTTCTACAGCTTCAGCTACATGAGGCTCATCCGATTCTGACTGAGGTAACAGGTCAAATCTATTTTCAAGATTTATGACAAAGCTGTCCGATGTTCTCCTTTGCCTGTTCCCCCTATTACCTGTTGCCACTTCCTACCTCTGTTCACCCTTCTCCCACTTTAACCTGTCCAGATCCTCCCTTGCCTTGTCTAGGTCAGCTTGAAGAGCTGCAATTTTCCCTTCCTGTTCCAGTATTTTCCTATATCTACTGGAGATCCTACAATACCACTGGTGAGCCTCATTTATGTCCCCATTTCCCACTCCACTACATTCGCCCCAATGAAAGAAACTACAGCACCCATCACACCATACCCCGGAACTAACGATCCTATGGCATGTCATACACTTCTCACTCATGGAAAAAACAGAAATCGTATAAACTGATTTATGTACTGACTAAAACGTAAACAAAGTACCCTAGAAACTATTCAGGCAGATATAAATAAATTGAAAGAGTACTGAAAAAAAACTGATGATTACATATAAGTTTAAGTCACTGTTTACTTACGATATGCGCGCGTGAAATTAAGCCTAAAACCCGTGCTACAGGCGAGAGAAGGAAAATAATCTTCTTACCCCGTTTAATCATATTTTATACTACACTAACACTTCCAGTAATTTAACAACACTTAGATTATATTTATAACAACTGTAAACGTTTAAAAGCAGCTTAACAACAACGCTTTTTATAATTATTTATTGCAGCAGATACTCGAAGAATTCGCGTCGGCCCAGTGCTCTGCATCTAACCAATTATATACCCAAAAGTTATCGGATTTCTTTTAGTACCCTTGGGGATGACCTCGCACTTTTCTTTGTTTAGTGCCAATTGCCACTTTTTGCACCATACAGAAATTCTCTCTAGACCATTTTGTAATTGGACTTAATCGTCTGATGATTTTACTAGACTGTAAATTACAGCGTCATCTGCAAACTTCTCTTCTGTAAGTAGGCTGTTTATGTTTTCTTATTGGCAACGTGACGTAGCGCTCTGTATGAAAATCACTGGCTGTGCTGTGTGCAGTCTGTGGCTAGTTTGCATTGCTGTCTGCCATTGTAGTGTTGGGCAGCTGGATGTTAACAGCGCGTCGCGTTGCGCAGTTGGAGGTGAGCCGCCAGCAGTGGTGGACGTGGGGAGAGAGATGGCGGAGTTTTGAAATTTGTAAGACTGGATGTCATGAACTGCTATATATATTATGACTATTAAGGTAAATACATTGTTTGTTCTCTATCAAAATCTCTCATTTGCTAACTATGCCTATCAGTAGCTAGTGCCTTCAGTAGTCTGAATCTTTTATTTAGCTGGCAGTAGTGGCGCTCGCTGTACTGCAGTAGTTCGAGTAACGAAGATTTCTGGTGAGATAAGTGATTTGTGAAAGGTATAGGTTAATGTCAGTCAGGGCCATTCTTTTGTAGAGATTTTTGAAAGTCAGATTGCGTTGCGCTAAAAAATATTGTGTGTCAGTTTAAGCACTGTCTTGTATAATTGTTCAAAGGGGACGTTTCAGTTCTACTCGATGATTTACCATCTATCACTACGAACTGTGATTTCTCTGAGAGGAAATCGCGAATCCAGCCACAAAACTGAGGCGATACTTCATATGCACGCAATTTGATCAATAGTCGCTTGTGAGAAACGGCATCAAAAGCCTTCCGGAAATCTAAGAATATGGAATCGATCTGAGATCCCTTGTCGACAGCACTCATTACTTCATGGGAATAACGATATTTTCTGAATCCGTGTTGGTTGTGTATCAATAACTCATTTTCTTCAAGGTAATTCTTAATGTAAGAGCACAGTATATGTTCCCAAATCCTACTGCAAATTGAGGTCAGTGACATGGGTCTGTAATTCAATGGGTTAGTCCTACTTCATTTTTTGAATATTGGTGTCAACTGTGCTGCTTTCCAGTCTTTGCCGGCCGCGGTGGTCTCGCGGTTCTAGGCGCGCAGTCCGGAACCGTGCGACTGCTACGGTCGCAGGTTCGAATCCTGCCTCAGGCATGGATGTGTGTGATGTCCTTAGGTTAGTTCGGTTTAAGTGGTTCTAAGTTCAAGGGGACTGATGACCACAGCAGTTGAGTCCCATAGTGCTCAGAGCCATTTTTTCCAGTCTTTAGGAACAGACCTTTCGTCAAGTGAGCGGTTGTATATGATTGCTAAGAAAGGCTCTATTGTGTCTGCATACTCTGAAAGGAACCAGATTGTTATACCATCTGGACCGGAAGACTTGCCTTTCTTAAGTGATTTGAGTTGTTTCGCAACACCTAAGATATCTACTTTTATGTCACTCATGCTAACAGCTGTTCTGGTTTCGAATTCTGGGATATTTACTTCGTCTTCCTTCGTGAAGGAATTACGGAAAACTGTATTTAGTTACTCCGCTTTAGTCACACCATCATCGATAACATTTCCATCGCTGTCGCGGAGTGACGGTATTGACTGTTTTTTGCCACTGGTGTACTTTACTGAAAGGTGGGAAGGATATATGTGGGACGCCTATACAAATGAAAGCAACGTTAAGACAGAATTATGGAAATGGAGGAGTAAGTAGATGAACATGAGATGGGACAAATGATATTGCGAGAAGAACTTGACTGAACACTAAGAGCCAAAGTCGAAAGAACTTAGAGTACTGTAGATGACATACTATCTGTGCTATATATCCAGACAGGCAACCTCCGTAAGGGCCTGTTGACGCGGACTGGGGTGCGGGTCGGGGGGGGGGGGGGGGGTACAGCAGTTCTGTCAGATGACACGGGATGGCGCTGGGGTGCGAAACTGCTCGGACAGCGGGCAGCAGGTAACTGCACACGAGGCCGTGGCAGTGGAAATCCCCACCAGCACTTCCCCTCAAATGCCGGCACAGGTCACCATCCAGTTCTGAGACATTTAGTCGCTATGGAAGGTTACGTTATCGCTGCCGAGTATTTTCTGGAAGTGTTTTTGGGAATCTGTGGTGCGTCATGTCAGGAAGAAATTGTGCTTATAAGGGGTGCGGATCCAACCGGAAAGACACGGCGATGAAATTCTTTTCTTTCCCTGTGAAAGATGAGAAAAGGTACCTTTAAACAAATTGTATTACTTTAGCTGTTGTTCCTTTGAGAATGAGTATCTGTCTTGTGCTAGAACTCCCTGGCAGATTAAAACTGTGTGCCATACCAACACTCTACACTACTAGGAAGTTTCGTTATCAGCTGCGGAGTGAGAATGCATTCTGTCTTGCACTACTCCAACAGATACACAACATTTACAATCTTAATACTAAATCGGTGGAAACGGAACCGTTGTAGTCTCACTTTATCGTCTGTCCGACCCTTAAAACGCGTTTTCTTGAGAATGGGTAGAGATAATTATTGGAAATTTATGTCACATAATACGGTATAAGGTCACTTCGTTACGTAAAAAAATTGAGCTTCTGCGTCAACGCAAGCAACAGATACGGCAATTTATGTAAAAGAAATTTATACGTCAAAGGTCACTCGTCACAACTTATAGGGTACCTCCTGTAGACCCAGAATCATTAAATTTGGTATGAAGCAAGGTTTCATAGAACAAGCAAAAGAAAAAGTTCGAAAATTGTGAAATTATGTCACACGAAAAAAATATTTGTCATTTCTTGTCTGTCTGGCAGTCTCCAGTCTCCGTTTTCTAAAGATCGCGATAAGATATCGAGTCGATATTTATGTACCGTGCGAAGGCGGTGCAAAATATTTGAACATCTAAGTCAACGCAATCAAAAGATACGGCTATTTATGTCACAAATTCTGTTACTCGCAAACTCACTCTTGAAAATCTATAACATACTTCCAGTTGACCTAGAATCGTGAACTCTGACAACAAGCAATGTTCCACACTTCAAGTGAAATGTAGTTACAAACGTGCTGATGAATAACCACATATCTAGACACCGTAATTTCCAAGCACTTTCATCTGTTAATGTCTCAGTCTGATATAGTTAGCAAGATCCGATTTCGCCTTACTTATTCACCCTTACATTACAGGTGTCAAGAGTGGATTCTTCGCAGTGGAAACTTTTCATTGTTTGACTTGCAGCAGAGTCAGCTGCGTAATAAATTCCTTTGTGCTCTTCACTTCACTGACAGTTCTTTTATGAATGAGTTGACAACAAAACTAGTATTTAACGCTGTGCCAAATCCAGAGCCTCTGGAAGAGCCTGCAGACGTAGAAAACGAAGACAACAGTAGACAACACAGCGATTACGAAATGCACCAACAAGGAAGCTGTTCGCCACCTAGTCGCCGGATACGTCGCTGCCAATAGATTTAACACCAAGAAAACGAAAGTTGACACAAAGAATTAATGAGCAAAAGTTAAAATTGGCAAAGCAGAGGAAAAAACTGTGGAGAATGCGTCATCTTGCCACGAAGAAGCCTGATGTAAAAGCTGTGGCAACAGAGGCTGTTAAGCATATGTCTCCAAAATGTGGAACATTATTTGGTATGCAGCTTCTACACAAGTAAGTAACGTCCTCCGATGACTATCGTCAACTTTCTTAATAACTGAATTAAACAGTCGCATTTATTGTTTTCAGGCCTTTCACTCTTTGGACAGAAGCGGAGAGACGGCTGTTGCTGAGTTTATTTTATAAAAGTCCTGCTGCATATGACCACTTAAGAAGAGAAGTTGGAATGAAACTACCTTCGAAAAAACTTATTCAGAAGTGGGTCAGTGAAATGGATATTATAACGGGCACAGAAACTAAACTATTTGAACATCTTGTAGACAAAGTGAGGACAATGGATGATAGTTGCCGAGATTGTGTATTGGTGTTCGACGAAATGAGTGTGAGGAAGTGTCTCAGCTACTGCGCTAAGTATGATGTCGTTGAGGGCTATGAAGATTTTGGTAGCCTCGGACGTACGTCTAAGGTGGCAACACAGGCTCTCATATTCCTTGTTCGTGGGCTGCGTCAGAAATGGAAATTACCTGTTGCCTATTTTACGTCTTATAAACAGACCAAATCTGATGTAATGAAACAGTTGCTGTTCGTTGTATTAGAGAAACTTTTTACTGTTAGTTTAAAGGTTCGTTGCATTGTTTGTGACCAAGGGTCCAATAACCGTTCATTAGTGCGTGATATCAGTGTTACAACTGAAAAACCTTTCTTTCATTATCTAAACAATGTTTTATACGTCATGTACGATGTGTGTCATCTCCTGAAAAGCATTCGAAACCGTTTGCTGGAGAGAGATATACAAACTGATTCGAATGATGTTGTGTCTTGGCAAGACATTGTCAAAATGTATCAACTAGATAGGAAGGGCGGCAAGGCAAGAATGTGCTGCTCTCTCAGTCACAAGCACATCAATCCGAATAATTTTGAAAAAATGAGTGTTCGACTTGCAACACAAGTATTCAGTCATTCCGTCTCGGCCGCTATTCTATCAGCGTATTCCACGTCGGAGCTTCAGAGCAAAACAGCGCTGAATACAGCTTCCTTTCTGGCAAGACTGAACTGTTTGTTCCACGCAATGAATAGCAAGACACTCTATGATTCGAAACCATTCTCCTGTGCTCTAAGCACTCAAAAAAGTTGGTTAGAGGATTATCTACAGGACTCCCTGGATTGGTTAAAAACGTGGAGGGTCGTTAACCCTCCCCAAAAAAACTGGGAGATTCCTCCATGTTTTACAGGTCTTCAGCACACAATTCGTGCTTTGTTAACGCTGTGGAATGACTTGAAAAGCGATGGCTACGAGTTCTTCTTAACATCGCGGGTGAACCAAGATCCCATAGAAAATGTATTTTCAGTAATCCGGCAACGATCAGGTTTCAACAGGAATCCCAGCTGCCAGGAATTTCGCAGAAACTTGCAGCACATAGTGGTAGCGTCACTAATGAAACCTGGTGATTCGGCGAACTGTGAACCTGATGAGGACCGTTCTGTGCTGGAAGGGAACGATTGTGTGACCTCTTCGGCAATTATCGTTAGCATGAATGGAGACAGCGGAAAACATGTTCCGAAAGAAGCTGCACATGAAGCACCTGAGCTCGTGCACAGTGCTGAATTAGAGTTACAGAGTCAGCCAGCGTCTGTGGACGACTGTGCAGTGCGCTACTTAGCAGGCTACCTGGCAAATAAATGCATCAAAAAATTTAATTGTGACGTTTGTGTATCGGAACTGCTTAAAGGCAACAAGACTCCGGAAAGTGCGGATGAACTCTATATATTTTATAAAGCTTATGAAACGTCCGCGGAAGACTTGGGCGAATTAAGAGCCCCTTCAGAAAATCTGACTGCCGTAGTTAGATCTAATTTAAAAGTGTTCAACGACGTGTTCAAAACTGTCCATTACCAGTTTGGCGTAAACTGCAGCCTTGTGAACTCAATGTTGAAGGACACTGAACGTTTGTATCCTCAATGGCTTCAGCTTGATCCATGCTCAATGCATCGAAAGTATATCCTAGAAATGCTCTGTAAAGTACGGCTACAGAAGGAGCTACTTTGGATTTCAAACGAAATGTATCCAGCAAAAGACTCAAAAGCATCCAAACTTCCCGGGGTAAATAAATAAATTCAGACCATAACTTTGTTATTGCAAAGCTAAAGTTTAATTTTATCTTGTTATGTATTATATTTTACTGTGTTTATTTTCTATCAGCGGTTTGCTTATTTGTGAACTGCTGTGTCTGTCCAACACGTCTGTTACCTTTCTTAATTTCCTTTATTTCATGAGAACAGTTATACTTAATACCATATCTATCATATGATTTTGTTTAGATCTGATGTGTTTTTCGTGGAAGCTCCGATTTTTTCTAACATGATCTTTTGGGCGCAAAAGAATTTAATATCTATGGATAACATATTATAAATCGATGTCAGTTTCTATGTGATGTGATGAAATAGATCTTCCTCTTAATCACAATGTAACGTTTTTCTGATTTGCACGTCCATGTACCCATCCCTCCACAAGTAACTTACTCTATTCAAATTTTCTAATTTTTCGAACAATCCGCCCTCAAAGGAAAAGAAAACGATGTTTCTTTATAGCACTTGCCCCTGCTACCTCTTGTATAGCTTTTCTTTTAGGGGACATAGTTGCTTCGTAGAGACAGTTTTACTAAGCCATCCTGGCATTTTAGTCATAGTCGGCAAAAACTGGTCTGTCATCTCTATCTTTACTGTGTAGAAACGAGTAGTTAATTTAAACGGAAAACTTCTGTAATATTACCGTTAGGACTTATATTACAGTGAAGAACCTCGTTATGTCTTCCGTAATATATGGGATAAACGCATTTTGTGACCTGACAGCACTACAAGGAAAAAGCAAATCAAGCTGTTATCAGCGTATTACTGTTGGCAGACAACAAAATTGGTATTCCATTCAACAATACTAATGTTCTCTTCATTGTAGTAGGTTGGAATTATTTCACAAACGGTCGATCAAAACTGCACACTGTCTCTGTTAGAGGCTAGAGCAACATAAAAGCGAGCATTAGCCAATGTACAAGACTCGGAAAACGAATTAGTTGAATGCCCAGACACCTAACTCAGTCATTAGCAGCGATAAACACACTCTTCGTAACAAACCGAACTTAAAATCATTCTATGAATCGGCATGAGATGACTAAAGGAGCGATTATTTGTGTAATCGTATTCAAGCAGATTATTGATTCTTACGTGACTGGTCGGCGTTTTTATTCATTTCCTATGTCCTATGAAATAAGTAGATATCATTAATTGCAACGCATGTTACTGCCGCCAGTTGCAGCTGTATGCAGAATTATGCAACAGAATTGTCTTGTGACACTATGTTGTAACGTCTGTTATAGAAGGCCAGTTTTCAGCATAAAACCTAGTTATGAATATTGGCTCATCACGGTCCCCTATTAGAGAATCAGCCAGCTGCTACAGGCAAAATTGCGCACAGCGGAGAAGCGCAAAATTTTGTTGCGGCGCTCCTTTCCATTATTTGTTAGAAGTATTTTCCAACATTGCTTATTTCAAAAGGTCTGTCATCACGTACTCTGAAGAACTTGTCTCAGGCTTTGCTGCCTCAGGTAGGGCCCATAGTGTCTGCGCAGAACTGCTCCGATCTGCGCAATACGTCACCGTCGAGAAGTTCGGGACAGTTCGCGCACACTGTTACGTGTTGAAGCGATTAAGTTTCATGTTGTTGCTGTTTATTTTTGTCTTCTTTCGAGTTTGTTCGTTATGTTTGACAATAATACTGAATTGTCCTACGGCTGTGTGTGAAAACTGTAATCAGAAGACTAAAAGGCAGTAGTATTACTTGTCATAAGTTCCCTCGAATTCCTGAAACATTTGCTCAGTGGGTTCAGCTCTGTAGCAGTAGTGACAGCATTAACATTAAAAATGTTACTGCCTGTGGCAAAAACTTTAGAGAGGACGTTTGTTTACAGTATCTACAAGCTGAATTAAAGAAATTTCAACCAAAATAGGTTTTAAAGCCGACTGCAAATTCTATAAGCTCGTGAAACTCGTAAACGTGCACTTAACATGATAGAAAAAGTAGATCAAAGCATAGAATCAGAGAAAGGTATTATCGAGGATTAAATGAAAAAAACTTATTGAAGAATTATCACCATTGAGAGAAAACAATTCAGCGTTTAATTTGCTTTTCGTTCTCAGTATATTGTTATCCGCTATTGCTGTTTCACGCGTTAAGTAAAGAGAGGAAGTAATGCAAAGCATTAAGTGTCTACACAGTGCTGACGACTAAAGTACAAAAAAGTTTTGCTAAAAGCACTTCACGAGTAAGCAAAAAACAAGCTTAAGTGAAGCAGAAAATTTGCGTGTGTTGAGCATTTGATGAAATGATTGGCATATGCTACGACTAAGAAAGTGACGACATATACGGACCACATAGTCAGGTACAGGTTGTGAGACCTGAGTTTCTCCTGGCGTATACAACTTTCAAATAACTTCCGGGAATTCAGCCAGGTAACACTTTCAGCAGTTTGTCTTGAAAATGGCGGGGTGTTCTGAAAGTGTTACCTGGCTGAATTCCCGGAAGTTATTTGAAAGGTACAGGTTGTTATTGCATGTGGTTTATATGGAGCCTCGAAGCAGTCTGTATACTGCTGGTCAGTAAAGAGACGCAAAAATACATCACTGGATGTATTTCTTCCAGATCCGACTCCATACAGCAATCACTTGGACATCATAGTGACAAGATAATAGTAATATCAAAAGGTCCTATAAACTCTGCGGCAACTGAGGAACTATCTCGTCCTAGCTTAATCGTCTCTTCAAACGCAGCTCTCTGTGTAAAGAAGCAGATGTGAATAAAAACCTGCCAAAACTTTTAATCGGAAGCTTCAAACTATTTCTCAAGAGATCTCCGCAATTTACACTAAGATAATTACTGTACCTACATCCGGATAAGGCACCTAACACGTCGGCAAAGACAATGAGGGCTAAACAGCTGCAGAAAGGAGCACACACATGGAGAGCTTCCTCAGTTCATTTCAGATGGGATAAAGGTATTTAATTTGTTGTTGTTGAATTGCTGAAGTACGGCGATCAATACTGAAGCTTCAGAATCATCAAACGCAGAAATGACAAGTAAATGGAATTATATCGTTTCCTTTCTACTTAATATCTGCACGAAAAAAAAAGTTATACACTATTGCTGATTGTGACGATAAAACTGCGTTTAGAAACTGAAAGCTCTTATGATTGTTGCGTTTCCTGTACTATTAAAAATGTGTAATACTTAATAACGACTGAAGGATGCCAAGTTATAACTCATCTCATAGAAAATGTTAAGGAATAGTATGTATATGTCAAGGTGATCCATAATATGTAGTTATACATCCGTCATTACTAGAAAGACAATATGATAATTTCATTGCCGTAGGAAGCAGTAAGTCCCTTTGTAGGTAAGCTTCAATCGAACTCATATCTTATTACATCTCCCTTCAGCTTAGTAAATTAACGGTGGCTTAAGCGGAACACGGCCATGCGCGAACGTGAAAAATCGTCTCTTCTCAACAGTGACGTCACGCGGAAGCGCTCGCTGCCGACAGCGTTGGGCCAAATTTTCTATGTAAGTATTGCTTGTTGCTGCCTACACAGATGTGGCTACGCTCTCTCGGTCTCACCCCTCTGTCAGCCCACCTTGCTACCCTTGACGTCAGGGAGGCCGTTGCCGAAGTGCCTCTAGCGTGATCTCCCGAAACTAAGCAGGCGACACGCCTGACATCTACTGTCGTCTAACGGAACTACGAGCACACCCCCGGGACAGTGGTTTAGGGGGGGTTTCCTCTCTGTACATGTAACTCTGTGGCTATATGTAGGGCTGTCCCCTGCGTAGCTCGACCACCACACTTCCATCTACGTTTACCGGGTCAGGCACCGCCCCTGCTTCACCTACACTGTCTCTCTCCAGCCTACCAGGCCTCGAAAGGCCCAATGGTACCTGCCAACCGCCCTTTAATCAAATGGTTCAAATGGTTGTAAGCACTATGGGACTTAACATCGGAGGTCATCAGTCCCCTAGACTTAGAACTACGTAAACCTAAGTAACCTAAAGACATCACACACATCCATGTCCGAGGCAGGATTCGAACCTGCGACCGTAGCAGCCACGTGGTTCCAGACTGAAGCGCCTAGAACCGCTCGGCCACCGCGGCCAGCGCTGTATAATCCTCAGCCGATAAGCGTGACCGGATGTGGGTATGGAGCGGCACGTGGTCACCTCACCGCTCTGCCGACCGTTGTCAGTTTTCGTGACCAGAGCTGCTACGTCTCAATCAAGTAGCTCCTCAATTGGCCTCACAAGGGCTGAAGGCACTCCGCTTGCCAACAATGCTCGGCAGACTCGGACGGTCACCCATCCAAGTGCTAGCAAAGCCAGACGGCATTTAACTTCGATGAACAGACGGGTACCGGTATTATCAATGCGGCAAGGCCGTTGGCTGCCTCATCTTCCGTGGTTGTTACTAAATACACGAGGCAAGACACGGAAAAAATTGAGGATCTGTAAGATGCCGATCAGTTTGGCTTTAGGACAGTTACAGGCACCAGAGAGTTCTGATGTTGCTGTTGATAACGGAAGCAAGACTGAAGAAAAGTCTAAACACGTTCATAGGATTTGTCAACCCGGAGAAAGCGTTCGACAATGTCAAATGGAGCAAGATGTTTAAAACTCTGAGAAAAACAGGGGTAAGCTTTAGGGAAAGACGGGTACAATATGTAGAAGAACCAGCAGGGTACAATAAGACTGGAAGACCAGGAACGAAGTGCTCCGATTGAAAAGGGTGTCAGACAGGGATGTAGTCTTTGACCCCTAATATTCAATCTCTATCTCGAAGAAGCAATCACTGAAATAACGCACTTGTTCAGGAGTGGGTTTCAAATTTGAGGTGAAAGAATGTCAATGAAAAAATTCGCTGATGACATTGCCATCCTCAGTGAAAATTAAGAATAGTTAGATGGCCTGTTGATGTGGATATTCAATCTTATGAGTGCAGTATATGGCCCGAGTGTACATTGAAGAAAGTCGAAAGTAATGAGAAGCGTGAGGAATGAGAACAACGAGAAACTTCACATTAGAATAGGGGTTACAGAAATAGACGACGTTAAGGAATTCTACTACCTAAGCAGCAAAATAACCCATAACGAGTGGAGCAAGGACGATGTAAAGAAGCAGGCTAGCATTGACGAAAAGGGAATTTCTGGCCAAGAGAAGCCTGCTGGTGTCAGACATTGGTTTTAATTTGAGGAAGAAATTTCTGAGGATGTACGCTTGGAGCACAGAGTTGTATAGTAGTGTAACGTGGATGGTGGGAAAACCAGAAAAGAAGAGAATCAAAGCATTTGATATGTGATGCTACAGAATAATGTTGAAAATTAGGTAGACAGGATGATTGGATATGTGTTAAGACATCAGCAAATAACATCCATGCTGTTATTAGACGCTGTAGATGGACAAGACTGTAGAGGAACAGATAGATTGGAATACATTCAGCAAATAATTCAAAAGTGGCTCTGAGCACTATGGGACTCAACTGCTGTGGTCGTAAGTCCCCTAGAACTTAGAACTACTTAAACCTAACTAACCTAAGGACATCACACACATCCATGCCCGAGGCAGGATTCGAACCTGCGACCGTAGCGGTCGTGCGGTTCCAGACTGTAGCGCCTTTAACCGCTCGGCCACTCCGGCCGGCAGCAAATAATTGAGGCCATAGGTTGTAAGTGCTACTCTGAGATGGAAAGGTTGGCACGAGAGAGGAATTCGTGGCGGACCGCATCAATGTAGCCCGAAGACTGCTGACTTTCAGTTGAGCCGCCAGTAGCTGCCACAGGGTCTGGGGGCCGAATTATAGTGCCGTCTACGCTTGGAGCAACATCGTAGCTGCGCTTGCACCAGACACTCACGAAGTACCGTTCCGCCGTGGTTACCAGTGGTAGCCTACGAGCTTACTTGCCTCGTAGGAACGAGCCGTATTCTCTTTACAGCTCCTCGAAATATTGTCCAGTATAGACAGTTTTCATTTATCAAGTTATGTAGCATTCTCTCTCGGAAATGTAGTTTAGTTATTGTAAAAACAGTTGTGTTGTGAAAGTGTATTCCATCACTCTTCAGCAGAAGATAAAACGTTCTCAGAATCATCCCTTGGAGAACCAAGCTTGAAAATCTTATTACACCTGGTGTTCAAGATATATGAAACAAGCGGAAGGCCTTCAGACATAAGGACGATGCAATATTCTCAGTCCCAAGGAAGAGGTATGTGAATGTTACGGAACCATCAGTTTAGATCGAAGAAACGTGGATCTACATTAATAGCATTTCTGCATTTATACAAAGCTTTTGATAACGAAGAGAGTATTCCATACTCTCTTTGAAATTCTGGAGGTAGGAGGGATAAGATATTGGTTGCAAAAATTTTCTACACTTATATATAAAAAACAGACTGCAGAGAATTTTAGAATGTAACGAGACAGGTTTTCAACCTATCCCTTACGTTATCCTATCTGTACACTAAGCAAGAAATAGAGAAACAAATCAGATATTCGGAAAAAGAATTAATGTTCAGGGACTAGAAAAAAATAACTCTCAGGATTCCAGTAACACTTTAAATCTGTCAGACACGAAAAATTACTAGGAAGATCAGTTGAATGGAATGGATAGTGTCTTTAAAAGAGGTTACAATATGAATATCTACAAAAATAAAACAATTCTAAAGAAATATAGTCGAATTAAATGAGGCAATGCTTAGGTAATTAGTTCGGGAAATGAGGCATTAAATGAAGTAGATGAGTTTAACTATTTGGTCAGCAACGTAACTAACGATGGTCGATGTAGAAAGGAAATAAAATTGAGACTGGTAGGAGCAAAGTGAAAGTTTCTGAAAAGACAAATACTTTTACTTCTAATATACAGGGTGATTATAATTAAAGTTAAACTTGCAAACCGCTTTAGAAATAACACCATTGGTCAGAATGACGGCAAATTACAGCGGAATATTATCAGAGAAGTGGGAAAACGAAAGGCAGAAGAAAAATTAGTTACAAGATGTAGCAATAGATTGCGCTGTAAGCATCATAATTTAATAGTGGTCGACAAATGAATGATACAAGAACGCCTGAAGTGTACGTCTGACGTTGAAAAAACTGTACCAGTCGGTGTGAATGGGTATACAGGTGAGATACTGCTAGTTACGTAAGCCCATCTACCACGGCAAGGTCATATCACATCGGACGGGAAAAATCGGTTTTTGATTGTTCTGAGGCCAAAAACCGCATAGAAACAATCACTCATATAGGTTTTTATTGTCCTCAGGCGAAAAACCGCATAAAAAGCATCAATGAAATCGGATTTTAATTTTCCTGGGGCCAAAAACCGCATAAAAATCATCAATCAAAATCAAATCGGATTATTAATTTCCGTGTGACAGGCTAAAACTTGCTCAATATGCTGTCCACCACTTTCTGCGAAAAGTTGAAATCGAGGAACACCATGTTCCACAACTGCTAGAAGTATCCGGGGGTCATGTGCAGAATGTGTTGCGCAATGCATGCCTTCAACGCAGCTAAGTTTGCAATCGGAACACTGAACACAACATCTTTCAGATAGCCGCACAGCCAAAATCACATGGATTAAGATCAGGTTATGGAGACTTCCAAGCTGTAGGGAAATAGCGGCTGATAATTCTGGCATTTCCGAAATGGCGCTTCAGCAGCTGCTTAAGTGGATTTGGAATGTGCGGAGGTGCACATCCACAGATCCACGTTGTTGGAGAGCTGGAAGGACGTGGTTGCGCAAAAGACACTCATAGCGCTTACCAGTGACGGTACAGGTAACACGACTGGAAGCACCTGTCTCTTGGAAAAGATCTATGTCTCTGATGGCTGATATCATCTTTGACTTGTTCCTAAACTTGAGAAACCAGAATTCACTGTCTGCTAGAAAGCAGTCGTTAGTAACTGTGCCAACTTCAAAAGATTTTGCATGTCTCATCAGTACCACTTATACATGAAATGATGCTGTATTTGACGGAAGATCTTTTTGCAGAGCCTTTACAGAAAGCGACTGCTGGGATCGTTATTTACTTTTCAGATCAGAAAGTTTCTTTCTCCTCACCTCACTACCAATAGCTGCTTCCAGTTCGAAATCTTTGTAAAGTGTTCTAAAATGGCGTTCGGTAGTTCCCTTCTTAGGTGTGGCTGAAGTAACTTTACATATCAAACATGTATATTTTTCTTTACCCACTGTCACAAAAACCTATTCCCCACTCAATGTGGAAGTGGTATGTTTTCCTATGTTTAGCTGTACACATTCTGCATAAACACATGAGAACTATAACTTGGTGTGCCGACTCCTCGAGGTGATCGATGACACTCGGCATCGATGTGGACACTTGGCACCATAGTGATCTGGAAATGATCGTTGGCAGTTGTACAGCATATGAAGCACTGTTGACGACAGTACTGTCTCTGAGCTGTACTGTCTTTGCAGAGTACATTGCTGCGCTATTTTGATTACGACTGTTTCGAAAATGAATGATGAGGCTGTTATTTGACATATCTACATCTACATCTACGTGATTACTCTGCTATTCACAATAAAGTGCCTGGCAGAGGGTTCAATGAACGGCTTGCGGGAAAAACGAGCACTTAAATTTTTCCTGTGCGAGCCCTGATTTCTCTTATTTTATCGTGATGATCATTTCTCCCTACGTAGGTGGGTGCCAACAGAATGTTTTCGCAATCGGAGGAGAAAACTGGTGATTGAAATTTCACGAGAAGATCCCGTAGCAACGAAAAACGCCTTTGTTTTAATGATTGCCACTCCAATTCACGTATCATGTCTGTGACACTATCTCCCCTATTTCGCGATAATACAAAACGAGCTACCCTTCTTTGTACTTTTTGGATGTCGTCCGTCAGTCCCACCTGATGTGGATCCCTCACCGCACAGCAGTACTCCAGAATAGGGCGGACAAGCGTAGTGTAAACAGTCTCTGTGGTAGGCCTGTTGCACCTTCTAAGTGTTCTGCAATGAATCACAGTCTTAGATTTGCTCTACCCACAATATTATCTATGTGATCTTTCCAATTTTGGTTATTTGTAATTGTAATCCCTAAGTATTTGGTTGAATTTACAGCCCCCATATTTGTGTGTCTTATCGCGTAATCGAAATTTAGCTGATTTCTTTTAGTACTCATGTGAATAACTTCGCACTTTTCTTTATTGAGGGTCAAGTGCCACTTTTCGCACCATACATATATCTTATCTAAATCATTTTGCAAGTCGTTTTGATCATCTGATGACTATACAAGACGGTAAATGACAGCATCATCTGCAAACAATCTAAGACGGCTACTCAGATTGTCTCCTATTTCGTTAATATAGATCAGGAACAACAGAGGGACTATAACACTTTCTTGGGGAAAGCCGGATATTACTTCTGTTTTACTCGATGACTTTCGGTCTGTTACTACGAACTGTGACCTTTCTGACAGGAAATCACGAATCCAGTCGCACAACTGAGGCGATACTCCGTAGCACGCAGTTTGATTAGAAGACGCTTGTGAGGAACGGTGTCGAAAGCCTTCTGGAAATCTAAAAATATGGAATCAATTTGACATCCCCTGTCGATAGCACTTATTACTTCATGAGTATAAAGAGCTAGTTGTGTTTCACAAGAACGATATTTTCTGAATCCGTGCTGACTATATGTCAATAAATCGTTTTCTTCGAGTTACTTCATAATGTTCGAGTACAGTATACGTTCTTCATGAGTATAAAGAGCTAGTTGTGTTTCACAAGAACGATATTTTCTGAATCCGTGCTGACTATATGTCAATAAATCGTTTTCTTCGAGTTACTTCATAATGTTCGAGTACAGTATATGTTCTAAAACCCTACTGCAAATTGACGTTAGTCATATAGACATGTAATTCAGCGGTTTACTCCTACTTCCCTTTCTGGGTAATGGTGTTACTTGAGCAATTTTCCAGTCTTTAGGAACGTATCATTATGTGAGCGAGTGGTTGTTCAAAATGGTTCAAATGGATCTGACCACTACGGGGCTTAACTTCTGAGGTCATCAGTCCCCTATAACTTAGAACTAACCTAAAGACATCACACACATCCATGCCAGAGGCAGGATTCGAACCTACGACCGTAGTGGTCGCGCGGTTCGAGTGGTTGTATATCATTGCTAAATATGGAGCTATTTTATCAGCATACCCTGAGAGGAACCTGACTGGTATACAATCTGGACTGGACGCCTTGTCTTTATTAAGTGATTTAAGCTGCTTTGTCACACCGAGGATATCTACTTCTACGTTTCTCATTTGGCAGTTGTTCTTGATTGGAGTTCAGGAATATTTACTTCGTATTCTTTGATGAAGGAGTTTCGGAAAACCGTGTTTAATACCTCTGCTTTAGTGGCACTGTCATCAGTGACTTCACCGTTGTTATCGCGCAGTGAAGGTATTGATTGTGTCTTGCCACTGGTGTGCTTTATGTATGACCAGAATCTCTTTGGGTTTTCTGCCAGATTTAGAGACAGAATTTCGTTGTGGATTTTATTAAAAGCATCTCGCATTGAAGTACGCACTATGTTTCGAACTTCTGTAAGACTTTGCCAATATTGGGGATTTTGCCTTCTTTTAAATTTGGCATGCTTTTTTCGTTGCATCGGCAACAACGATCTGACCCGTTTTGTGTACTATGGGGGGTCAGCACAATCAATTATTAATTTATGTGGTACATATCTCTCTATTGCTGTTGATACTATCTCCTTGAAAACATTCCATATCTTTCCTACACTTAGATGATCAGATCGGAAGGAGTAAATACTGTCTCTTAAAAAGGCGTTAAGTGCATTTTTATCAGCTTTTTTTAAATAGATATACTTTGCGTTTCTTTTTGATGCTTGTAGGTGTTACGGTATTCAGCCTAGCAGCAACTGCCTTGTGGTCGCTAATCCCTGTATTCGTCACAACACTCACTATTTGTCCATGATTATTAGTTGCTATAAGGTCAAGTATGCTTTCGCAACCATATACGCTTCGAGTGGGCTCATGAACTAATTGTTCAAAATAATTTTCTGAGAAAGCATTCAGTACAATTTCGGATGATGTTTTATGCCTGCCGCCGGTTTTAAACGTACAATTTTTCCAGCATATCGAGGCTAGACGTCACCACCGACTATAATTGTATGAGCGGGGTACTTAATGGAAATGAGACTCAAGTTTTCATTGAACTGCTCAGCAACTATGTCTTCTGAGTCGGGGGTTCGGTAAAACGATCCAATTAATAGTTTAGTCCGATTGTAAGGTATAACCTTTACCCATATACTATTTCACATGAACTATCTACTGCAATTTCGCTACAAGGCAAACTACCTCTGACAACAATAAATAATCCACCACCAACTGTATTTAATCTATCCTTTCTGATCACTGTTAGATCATTTGAAAAAATGTCGGCTGAACTTATTTCCGGCTTTAGCCAGCTCTCTGTACCTACAACCATTTGAGCTTCAGTGCTTTCTATTACTGCTTGGAGCTCTGGTTCTTTTCCAACATGGCTACGACAATTTAGAACTACAATACAAATCGTTTCTACAACTATCTTACTGTGTTTTACCCGCCCACTTTCTGACGAACGCCCCTTCTGTGGTTCCCTGAGACTCTCTAACCTAAAAAACCGCCCAATCCCTTCCACACCGCCCCCGCTACCCGTTCAGCTGCCTTCTGCGTGTAGTGGACTCCTGACCTATTAAGCGGAACCCGGAAACCCACCACCCGATGGCGCAAGTCTAGGAATCTGCAGCCTACACTGTCACAGAACCGCCTGAGCCTCTTATTCAGACCCTCAATTCGGCTCTGCACCAAAGGACCACAGTCGGTTCTATCAACGATGCTGCAGATGGTGAGCTCCGCCTTAATCTCGGAAGCAAGACTGGCAGTCTTTACCATTTCCGCTAGCCGCCCGAAACCAGACAGAATCTGCTCCGATCCAAAGCGACACACTTCATTGGTACCGACATGAGCCACCACCTGCAGTTGGCTGAACCCTGTGCTCTTCATGGCATTTGGAAACAGCCATTCCACATCCAGAATGACTCCCCCTGGTATGCACACATAGTGCACACTGTCTTCCTTCCCCTCCTTGGCAGCCATGTTCCTAAGGGGCCCCATTACGCGCCTAACGTTGGAGCTCCCAATTAGCAGCAAACCAACCCTCTGTGAAGGCCCAGACCTTGCGGGCCGAGAAACTTCCTTTGGAATTGGGTGGACTACTGCATCCGGCTCAGACACGTCGTCAACGACAGATAACGCCCGAAACCTGTTCGTCAAACTAACCGGGGAGGCCCTACGATCGGCCCCACGGAAAGTTTTTCGCTGCCTGCCAGGCTTTGGAATGATCTCCCACTCGACCACGGGCGAGGGGTCAACCTCAGTGCAGGCAGTACCCGGGGGGGCCGGCCGGAGTGGCCGTGCGGTTCTAGGCGCTACAGTCTGGAACCGAGCGACCGCTACGGTCGCAGGTTCGAATCCAGCCTCGGGCATGGATGTGTGTGATGTCTTTAGGTTAGTTAGGTTTAATTAGTTCTAAGTTCTAGGCGGCTGATGACCTCAGAAGTTAAGTCGCATAGTGCTCAGAGCCATTTGAACCAGTACCCGGGGAGGTCGCAGCAGTGGACCGATCAGAGGACACGTGGGACGTGCTCGACGTCCCTCGCATCCCCGCGTCCGATCCCCTACAGTGACGCCCCTTGGCAGCAGCCTCAAGATGTGTGACGGAAACCAACGCAGCCTGAAGCTGTGAGCGAAGGGTCGCCATCTCAGCTCGCATCTGTACACAACAATCACACTTCCTATCCATTACTGCACTCCTCCTGCTCGAAGCTCGTAAAAATATGTAAGAAGCGAACAGTGTACTCGCCTTAGTAGTAGCAGGAACCAGCGATGCTCTCTCAGAACAAACAGAAATCTCAGTTTTTATAAAACAAAGTATTACATTGATAATTACCTCTGCTATTCACTAAAGGTCTTCAGATTAGGCTCGATCATACTCGCTCGACCCGTCCGCGCTCGGCACGGCTTACCTGAGTGCGATTTCTTGAAGCAAGCAGGCTGTGGTACAACGGGGCAGAGGCCGGCCGCTGTGTCCCGTTTTAATGGCGGCTTTGTGTGTGTGCAGCTGGTGTCGCTCGTCGCATACTCCTCCCACGTGGTGGAACTGGGTGCTGGTGTCATCACTCTGCTCCATGAGAGAAAGCAGCTCGCTTTATGCAATAACACGTTTTCAAATGGTTTGGAGCTTCTCAATCATAAATACACCATCTCCTACATTGATTCAAATGTACATATGTGCACTTGGCCACCTAAAAAATTAGAAATCTGCCAGGAACGAAATCGACTCTTTTCGGGATGAAGTCAGCTTAATGCGTCCACGAAAATCTCTTTCCCTAGTCACGTTTGAGGCCGAAACACAAAACATTATTGTCGCTAAATTACTTGTAGGTAGCTTGGGAAGGATAATACTGCCACCCTTCACCTTACAAGCGGATAAACGTCGACATCACTATTCACTCGGGCTGAATACAAGTCAACGTCATGGGTACATTGAGTATGATATCTCCTACAGTCCAGTCACTCCGAAAACAGGAATTTCATTTTCCTGGCTGCTGAATGTGGATGACATTATCTCAGAGGTCCTAAATAAATATTTACAGAAAAAAAACAAAGTAAAATATTACTGCCATGTCATAATTTCTTTCTGATATACCAGAAACTGATATTTCATCACATATTTGACGCACAGTACTCATCTCTATCAGAAAGGAACACCACTTTCAATACTTATAAGGGCACCACAGAAATATTACAATTTTGTGCAACGATGGAATTTCAACTTTGTCTTCTATGAGACGCAGACTGCACTCTTTCAGTGCTCGTAGTATCTACAGTTAATTACACGTCAGCTGCACAGTACTGTCAAAATAACGATAACACTGAAACTGGCGTTTTGCAGTTAAGGGGAGTTTCCAGTATTTTGTTGGGCACGTAGCGTGTGTTAAAGAAGAAAACTGGATCCACAGTGATGTAAAGGTATCTCGGCATTCTCGGGCCCCCTGTTACAGTTTGTTTTCAGTTTGTGCACCTATAATAAAACAAACTGAACTGTTGGAAACTAAACGCCATCCAGCTTTCTTATTGCATCTTTGAATGGCTCTAAAATGTGACGACTCCTTTTGCAGTGTTGTCGTAACCAGTTAGTTTTTCAGAGATACTTCTCCCTTATTTCACCGCACTGCCTAATTCACACTGTAGCACTCTAAACAAATTGTTCCACCAACAATCCCTTTCGTGGATCAAGCTCGTCTGCATCAAATTCACACCACAAGTTTTCTATTGTCTTTGACAGCGTAAGTCATGGAATAAACCTCTGCAGCCTCATTCTTAACTAACGAAAATGTGTTTCAGGTCTGTTTTAAAACATGTGTAATGCACGTATAATGCTGAAATTATTGCAATCCCTTGTATATATTAGCGCCTCGGCCAGAGATAAATGAAATCTTATTAAAATGATGGGGCATTCGTCCAAACAATTTGAGTAATGTTTCCTAGATATAGTTCTTAACACAGTCAGCAGATTTTTTTACTCTCATAAAAGTGAGTTATTAGCAATAACAATTTCGCAGTGCCCAAACATGATAAATAAAGTACGCAGTAATAGATAAGTAGCACGTTTTCCGAAATGTAACGGTCCATATATCCACCGTACATCCACATGCATTCACGGCTATGCCCTGGATAATACTGCGGGTCTTACTCTCCCGTAATTCACCGATATGTCTTTCGATCTTTAAAGTCAGTACCGCCATTTGACTGTTGTTTATTTACAGTGTTACATTTACACTTACACAATCATGATTCCGGCTTCAAAGTGCCATTATCAGGTGTTTTAAGTGTTATACAGTGCCTAAGATGACATACTGTCTTATTTAAAATACACTACTAGACATATTGTCTATGGGTCGACATTTCTGGCAAAGCCTACTGCTTTGTTTCATCACTGAGTATACTATCTTGAGTGAATGACAGTTGGCTAACTGAGTATACCATCTTGAGTGAATGACAGTTGGCTAACTGTCATTCAGTCAAGATGGTATACTCAGTGATGAAACAAAGCAGTAAGCTTTGCCAGACATATCGACCCTTAGACAATGTGTCTAATAGTGTATTTTAAATACGACAGTATGTCATCTTAGGTGCTGTATAACAATTAAAACACTTGATGATGGATGGTACTTTGAAGCGGAAATCATGATCGTGTAAGTGTAAATATAACACTGCAAATAAACAACAGTTTAATGGAAGTACTCAATTTAAAGAAATATATTATGACTGTGGCCCCACGTTATGAAAAAAATTATTAAATGTCTTTCGGTGTTTCGTGTTACAGTCGCAAGATAAGGCTAAATGTTGGATACGTCTAGAGTCCGTATTCTGAACCGACGTTGACAAGCTCCTGACAGAAGGCGCTATATCCTACATCTAATACTAATGTAAATGGAAAAAAAATTGGAAATTTTTGGTGAGATGATATGGGACCAAAGTGCTGTGTTCATCAGTCCCTAAGCTTACGCACTACTTAATCTAACTTAAACTAACTTAATACGCTAAGGACAACATACACACCCATGCCCGAGGAAGGAACCAAGAATCGGAAGGGGGGAGCCACACTGACTGTGACAAGATGCTTCAGACCGCGCGGCTACCCTGTGCAGCAATGTAAATGGACAAAAATTTCTGGCACACATTTATGCACACCCTTCTACTGCCACTGAATTTAGTAATGCTTCAGAACATACACTCTGTGATGTTCTGCAGATGTGTGCCTTCATTTGTATGGTGACGGATGCGTAAGACAGTACACTTAGCCCACTTCCCTATTAGTGACTAATGAAATTCTCTCCAAACCATTGTTGCATTCACTGTCCTCCGCATTTAGGATACATTCTTTGCCAGGGAGTTCCGCTTTCACACTGTCCTTTGTCTCATATTAGCAAACCCTTACCCTACAGTGGGTGACTCAACAGTGCTCGGATAGCTATGGAAGGCAGTTGGGCAATTCAGGCTTGGAGTGCTCAAATGAGCGTGAAGGAAGTTGAATACTGTTGCTACCTGTGTCCAAAGCAGCTGGTAAGGTGCAATATTTTGTGCTTTACTTATTCTAGGATTGATGACAACTGTGTAAGTTAAAATGGAATGTTTAATGTCGCAATATTAGCACAAAAATACACCCTTTTACACATTTTTCAATATGACAACAAAAAACAGTTGTCAGGATAATGGATCTCGTCAACATCAAAAAGTTAAATAATCCTAAACACAACAATATTAAATATTAACTCTCAGAAGGTTAATTTTTAACTAGAAGTTTGTTTACAAAATTGTTCCTACACTTACTTTATGGTGTTGGTCAGTACTACGAAAATCATCCGATTCCGGTTCAAAGTTCGGTACTATTTTTAGGATGACAATCAAGTCTACAGTGGATGGTTAGCTATGTGAGAAACTAAGCAAAAGATTACCCAAGGTCGCTCGAGGTTACAGTGGACGCAGTTGGTGAACCAAGAAGTTTATGCCTCTGCACGCAGTATTTTCCTTCAGCGGTGATGAGCTGTCTGCTAGGCCACTCTCATCCGCTGAAATTCCTATAAGACTAATTTCACCTTTGTTGAATTTTCCAGCTGAAACTTTCCCTACGTTTCACGTGATGCAAGAGAACATGTACTCATCCCTAGCCTTAGAAAGTGGCTATATATACACACATGACTCGAGCAGCGTGCATATTATAATGCCCTCTCAGTTCTTGCAAGAACAATTAACTAATTGGCTGGTTCATTTCTCCACTGTTGTAGCTAAACGATGCTACAGCTGCTAATTTCTAGCTGTACGTCAGCTGCTGTGAACGCAGTGTTCACACAAATTACTCCTCTGCATCGTACAGAGCATTATGCGCTCCGTTCTGCACCTGGCACCAGTTCAGAGAAGAGTCCCATGAAATTTCTGTCTTGTCTTACTCATAGCCGAACTGTCTCTTCACCTGGGTTCTTTCGTTCTTCACGTCACAGCTTTTTTCGACCAATAGGAGCGTTCCTCTTATTTTGTGGAAATTCTCTCTACCAGTCGCAAGGCCCCTACCATTAAATTGCGTCAAAACTTCGGCTCTTTTCTCCTTCCTAGCGCGTTTCCGCCAATCAGACGTTTTGTGCCCGTTCCAGACGCCTAAATGTGTACATTGACTCTCTCACGTGTGTAGCACTCGCTCGACACATGATCGAAAATGCGTCACTGGTCTTGTTTCATGTCCCTTTGGAATTCCGAAACGCAGTTTTCTAGAAGCTTTCTTTCCTGTCCTCCCTCAGATGGGCCATTATACTCGCTCTCCCCGTCTGAGTCACCTGGTCGATCGTTGACTTTGCGCCTGGGACTGCCATTTAAGTGGTTTCCGTGGTACCCCCTGTAGCGCGGCCTTGCCTCTGTTCACCCCTCTGAAATTGCGAACTAAAACGCCTCTCACTGCTTGCTGCACCTTCTGCTCATAGACATGCATTATATAGGAACGGTGTGTTAACTACCGTCGACTGAGTGTCATCCCTGTTTTGCATTACATACTGATAGGCCAATTTGCTCATAACCGCCGAATTAAGATAGGTATCATATTCTCCTTCCTGTTGCGATGTATAAAGCCCACATGTACGGTGAAAATCTGACATTCATTTAGTATGACACCTTACAAACTGCATTCACATCTGTCAGACTTCCATGGAACTACATGCAGCGAGCAATTCGAACAAGCGAAAAAGTCGGATGCAGGCCTCGATCACGAATGTTGTTGTTTAGTGGAAGCTCGAAAACAGAGGTTTGTGTTGCCTACTGGAGGCGGTGGTAGTTCCCCTCGTACCGCACACCGCAGTCTGTGTGCTCTGTCCGCTGATCGAAACCCCGCTTAGCCGGCCGGAGTGGCCGAGCGGTTCTAGGTGCTACAGTCTGAAACCGCGCGACCGCTACGGTCGCAGGTTCGAATCCTGCCTCGGGCATGGATGTGTGTGATTGCTGCCTTACTGACGGCGATACAACAAATTCTGGCTGTATACCCTGCGTCGGCGGTACAACCGAATTACCGACAAGCCCGAAAAGCGCCGCCGACCAGCATACATACGTTCCTGCAATTTAACGACACAGAAGGGGAATGGTTCGAATACCTGATTTAGTTCCAAGCACATTGTCAAGTTCATCGTGTTGACGGTATTGTATTGTATTGTATGTTAACCGGAGACCCAGAAACGACGGAGAGGCTCCGCCCCCGCCGCAGCCGCAGTGCTCCAAACCCCACGACGACTACCGCAGTCCACTTCACCCCTCCGTCGCCCCACACCGAACCCAGGGTTAATGTGCGGTTCAGCCCCCGGTGGATCCCCCAGGGAACGTCTCACACCAGACGAGTGTAACCCCTACGTTTGCGTGGTAGAGTAATGGTGGTGTACGCGTACGTGGAGAACTTGTTTGCGCAGCAATCGCCGACATAGTGTAACTGAGGCGGAATATGGGGAACCAGCCCGCATTCGCCGAGGCAGATGGAAAACCGCCTAAAAACCATCCACAGACTGGCCGGTTCACCGGACCTCGACACAAATCCGCAGGGCGAATTCGTGCCGGGGACCAGGCGCTTCTTCCCTCCCGGAAAGTCACGATTTAGACCGCACGGCCAACCGGGCGGGCGTGTTGACGGTACTGTAAAGTTACAATACTTCCTTTGGATTGCGGGGTCCCCAGTGTTCAGGTTAATACAGAAACAATTCCCAACCACGTCTCCCAACGAACTCATCTATCACCAAGTAATCTAAGTAATCGCTTCATTAACTCAGTATTATGACCAGCAAGTCCACGTAGCTGCAGCTAGATATCAGTTATTTCGCTTGCAGAAAAATCTGGAACACACGTACCGCCAGTGGTACACAGAATTAACAGGCGTGAGTAGGAAGTGTAAATTTAAGTGTAGCTGTTGCAACGGGAATAGATCCTAAAGTATTGTGATCCATCATTCTTCAAGTATTGCAAATCTTAGAGCAATATGATTCGGGTGCCATAGCTACCGATAACTTTGACCAGGCCCCGATTTGTTGGGTCGAGTCGCCCCTTGCTCGCGACCGCCACCAGCAGCCACAACAACGAGCGTGTACACAGCCACGCGCACAGCCACGTAGACATGTAAACAAGCCTGTGAATTTAGTGAAGTCTTGCCCTGGAGTGGCCGAGCGGTTCTAGGTGCTACAGTCTGGAGCCGCGCGACCGCTACGGTCATAGGTTCGAATTCTGCCTCGGGCTTGGATGTGTATGATGTTCTTAGGTTAGTTAGGTTTAAGTAGTTCTAAGTTCTAGGGGACTGGTGACCTCAGAAGTTAAGTCCCATAATGCCCAGAGCCATTTTTGAAGTCTTGCCCTAGACGTTTTGCTCACCATAATGGACAGGATTGCCCACCACGTAATGCAACGTGTTACGCGTGTGGGAAAAAAGGTCATATCAAAGCAGTTTGTTTGTAACGGCACAAAAACGCCAATTTTGTCCGCTCCCGGAAAAACAGGCTCGTGCAAATTCAGTGAACGCTTTGATTTCAAAACCTTCATCAGATTCTGACAAAATTAAGGTTAAGTTTGTTCCACCTTCTCGCCCTAGTGCTGTGCAAAGATGTTCTGACAAACCATATGACTCATTAGGAATTGCTGGTCGTCGTGTGAACTTTCAGTTAGACACAGGTGCCTCAGTAACTTTGCTTATTCATGCCACGTACAAACAGTTAGGCTCACCACACCTTTCTAAATCTAGCAGGCACATCCCTGCTTACAATGGATAGGAAATTCCGGTGCTTGAACTGTGTAGTTTGCCTGCCACTTAAAAATCTGACACCAGGACAGTGAATTTTCTGTGTTGAAATCAAGAGACAGTGAAACATATTCGGATTAGTTACCTTTGAGTTGTTTGGACTTAGCATCCAAAAGCATGTACTTTCAGTATCGGCTTTTGCACCAAAAGACAGTGTCGCTAGCTTGCTTAAAGAATTTCCTGAACTATTTTCAGAAGGAATGGCTTGGTTCAAATGGTTCAAATGGCTCTGAGCACTATAGGACTTAACATATGAGGTCACCAGCCTCCGAGAACTTAGAACTACTTAAATCTAACTAACCTAATGGACATTACACACATCCATGCCCGAGGTAGGATTCGAACCTGCGACCGTACCAGTCGCGCGGTTCCGGACTGAAGCGCCTAGAACCACTCAGCCACAGTGGCTGGCGAAGGAATGGCGAAAGATAATAACTTTGAGGCGCATGTTACATTGAAAGACAATGCACAGCCTAATTTTTTCTGGACACACCCCGTTCCAATTGATCTAAGAGACGAACTAGCCAGTGAATTGTGAGAATTACAGGATAATTGTGTAATTACTCCCATTCAAGCTAGTCAATGGGCAAGTCCACTCGTTTTGATGCCTAAGCCTTCTGGTGGCATTCGCCTTTGTGTTGACTTCAAGTCTACAGTCAACCCACAGACAGTCGGAAATGGAAGTGAAGTCCCATCCTTCCTTACAGAGAGTAGGGGAACAATGCGGGAGACTTGCACCGTCATACTAGGCAAGGTCCTAATGGAGACTGTTTTCCGTTGCCTTCGTCCGACCGTAATGGGGATGAATGATGATGATGACACAACGACACCCAGTAATCTCAGGCCAGGTGAAAATCCCTGACCCGCCAGGATTCGAACCCGGGGCCCTGTGCTCGCGAAGGGAGAAGGTTACCGCGAGAGCACGAGCTGCGGACCCACAGACAGTAGTTGATAACTCATCCGTTACCGCATCCTGAGGAACTCATGGACAGGCTTCGTGCAGGACGTTACTTTTCTAAGATAGATTTTCGTGACGCCTACTTGCAAATTCCATTGGATGAAAAATCTCAGAAAGTCTTTGTTGTAAGTACAGACTTAGGACTGTTCAGGTATTTGCGTTTGCCCTTCGGCAGTGCTTCTGCACCCGCCATTTTTCAACGTAACTTGGAACAGCTGACTGCAAAAGTGCCATTTTGTTCAAACTACCTTGACGATATTGTCGTACACCGGAGGAACACATTTCCGATTTCCATATTGTTTTTCGAGTGTTGTCAGAAGCAGGACTCAAGTATCATCTCGAAAAGAGTGACGTTTTTCAAACTGAACTACAGAACTTAGGTCATGTGATAAACAGTCAGGATGTGCAACCCCTCCTCATCATTTGCTTGCAATCCGTGACCTGCCTGTTCCTCGCAATATATCTGAACTGCTGACAGCACTAGACAAGATGAAGTACTACATTCGGTTCATACCGAATGCCGCTCAGATCGCGGCTCCATTGCATCACTTGCGTTGCAAAAATGTACCTTTTGTGTGGACTAAAAACTTTCAAGGCGCGTTTCACAAATTCCAAAAAAAAATGGCTCTGAGCACAATGGGACTTAACATCTATGGTCATCAGTCCCCTAGAACTTAGAACTACTTAAACCTAACTAACATAAGGACATCGCACAACACCCAGTCATCACGCACAAATTCAAAAATGTTTTGCTTAATGACAGATGTTTAGTACATTTTGACCCTGCCAAGCTGGTAGTTTTACAAGTCGAGCCTTCTTCCTGTGGAATCGGCACTGTGCGTTCGCACAGAATTGATACACAAGGCAGAGCTGTTGCTTTTGCCTCATGGTTGTTAAATCAAACACAGCGCAATTATTCTCAAATTGAAAAAGAAGCTCCCGCTTCTGTGTATGGTGTGGCCAAATCCCATCACCATCTGTATGGTCGCAAGCTCTATTTAGTGACAGATCACAAGCCTTTGCACTCCTCGTTTCATCCGTCAAAGCCGGTTCCTACACGCACTGCTCAAAAACTGCAACGAGGACTTTGTTTCTTTCGCAGTATCGGTATGAAATTTGTGCAGACTTACGGCAAAGCATGGCAATGCCGACCCTATATCGCCTTCCGACTGGCCCTGATTTTGATTTTGATGCATCTGCCGCATCTTGGTGCAAATCTGTGCGCAGGACTGTGAATTGTAGGAATCTTTTCCCTTGTACTACAGAAAAATAGCACAGACCACGGAAGCAGACCCAGATCTCAAGATTTTGTTGCATTACATTAGCAGGTCTTGGCCTCGTTCATTGGACAGTATCCATAAGTCACTTGTGCGCCGATATTTGGCACGTCGGCATAACTTTCTAGTTCAACAGGGCGTGATTGTAGTTCAGAATGACAGTAAACAGTCGCGTATGGTTATTCCCAAAGTGTTGCAAAACGATATGTTGCGACTGTTCCATCAAGGACATTTGGGAGGTGTTCGCATTAAACAGTTAGTGCGTTGGCACTATACTTGGCAGGGCATGGACGCCCATATTGAGCTGATGACGTCACAGTGTTGCGCATACGCGGAAAACCAATCGGCTCCGCCACAGATTTTCTCAACTTGGCCTAAGACTCAATCACCTTGGCAACATGTGCACATTGACTTTGGAGGACCATTTTGGAACACTCGTTGGCTCATAGTGGTACGCTCTTTTAGCAAGTTTCCATTTGCAGTGCCTATGAACTCTACCACATGACGTAGCACCATTCAAGCATTGTCCTCCATATTTTGCATACAAGGTTTGTCAGGAATACTGGTGTCGGACAGTGGACCACAGTTCACTTCACGTGATTTTCAACAGTTTTGTGAACCAAATGGCATTTCGTCATCTAACAAATGCTCCGTTTCACCCACTAGATCTGTTATGTACTTGGTTGCAGGTCCCGATGGTTTGCAGCACCGCCAACCAGAAGCACACTCGTTCATGTCATTTGCCCAGAGAATCTTCTCCTTTTGATCCCCCAGATTCATGGCCTTCGCAGCCGCCCACTGGTGCCACTAGGGCACCCCAGGAGGAGCGCATGGACGCTGCACCCTCGCCCCGCTCGCAGGCCCAATGGACCAGGACACTCCAACACCAGCGGCGTCATCGCCCCAGGACACGCCCTCACGCCTGGACGTGTGCCCTGCCAGCAGTTTTCCAGAGGATGTTCCTGTTCCCTCGTCGTCCTCCACAGTCACAGCTCCCTGCTCATCTCAGCTTCCAGCGTCCTGCCTCCCTCCCGTTGGCGTTAGCATCCTCCATACACGACAACGGTGCGGCATCTCGTGGGGGTGCGGGGGGAGGAATTTGCTGGTGTAAGCTGCGCCAGCACACTGGTCGACAAAGATGTAGCAAGAAGATCGATAGTAGGCGCCGGATAAAGGGCGTCTGTCAGGAGAGAGGCCAAAGAGACACTCGCAAGCAACACGTCGTCAACACCCTTTCGACCGCAAATATTTACATCGCCACCGTGGACCGAGGGGCTCAGTCTCAGTCACTAGCTCCGTCGCAGTCACTAGCACAGCCGCTCAGTCACTGGCGCACTAACTCACACTCCAAACTGACGTCTGTCAGTACATTGCGACCACATTAGCGTATGTAGTGGGACTTGTACTTCATCCATAGCGATATTAAAGTTTGTAATAGCTAGAATACCGATATTGTCTACGAGAGGACTATTATGGGAGAGCTCGTACCACAACACACGGACTCTCTTAAGGATAAGTAGCTTCCTGTGTATGTAAATAAAGAACCCTGTTAATACATGTGTGCAGTTATGTTGTAAGAAGAGGATACCGGCCACCAAGCAACATCGTCTCCCTTGATCCAGGCTCTACAGTGTCGATGAGGACACTACAATGGCAAAGAGGATACTGTCCATTTCCTGATATAATTCTCTCAGCATTACCTGATTTAATTCGACTGCATTCCGTTATTCTTGTTCTACTTTTTTTGACTATCATCTTATATCATCCACCCAATACACTGTCCAATCCGTTCACTTGTTCTTCCATGTCATTTGCTGTCGCTGACAGGATTACAGATGTCATCATCGAACCCCAAAGTCTTTATTTCTTCTCCCAGAACTTTTATTCATATTCCAAATTTGTCTTTGGTTTCCTTTACTGTTTGCTCAATGTACAGATTGAGTAATATCGTTGATAGGTCACAACCCTGTCTTACTCCCTTAGCAACCACTGATTTATTTTTTGCACCTTAACTCTTGTAAATACCGTCTCATATCTGTCAAGTTATAGACAGTCTTTCACTCCCTCTATTTTACCCCTGCTACCTTCAGAACTTCTAGACGAGTATGCTAATCAAAAGTGTCAAAAGATTTCTCTAAGTCTGCAAATGATATAAATCTACGTTTACCGATCCTTAACCTATCTTCTAAAGTAAGTTGCTGGGTCAGTATCTTCTCATTCCTTCATACATTTCTACAGAATCCAAACTGATCTTCCCCAACGTTGAATTCAACCAATTTTTCCATTCTTCTGTAAGAAATTCGTGTTAGCATTTTGAAACTGTGACTAATTAAACTGTGAGTTCGGTAATTTACACACCTGACAGAAACTCACATTTTCCACACGTGCGAGGATCGTCTCATTTTTTGGGTATAGGGACCGAAAACTGAATCTGATCTAATCTAATCTTGGAAAAATAAATACTACATTCTTCTTGTAGTATGAGAGTATTCCGCCAGTCTCATACACCTTGCACACCAGATCAGCGAATTTTTTAATGCCTGTCTCTCTGACAGAATGTTATCTACTCCCAGGGCCTGTTTTCCACTTAGATCTTTCAGAGATTTCTTAAATCCTTCTCACAGAATCGTATGTCTCACCTCATCTTCATGTGTGTCAAGTTCCCTTTGTATAACATTATTTTCAAGTTCATCTCTGTTGTATAGACTGTCTATATAATCATTCAACTTTTCAGCTTTCCCTTTGTTGTTTGGACCTGGTTTACCTTTTGAGCTCTTGATACTGACACAGCTGCATTGCTTTTCCCCAAAGGTCCCTTTGATTTTCCTGTAGGTGCTATCTATTTTTTTCCTAGTGAAATATACTTCCGAATTCTTATATTTGTCCTCCAGCCATTCCTGCTTAGAAAAATTTGTACTTCCTGTCAATTAAATTTTCAAACATTTGTATTTCCTTCCACTTCCTTCATTTGCTGTATTTTTAAATATTCTCCTTTCACCAATCAAATTCAATATTTCTTGTGTTATACACGGATTTTTACTAGGCATTGTCTTTTTACCTATTTGCTGCCTTCACTATTTGATCTCTTAAAGCTACCCATTCGTCTTCTACTGTACCCCTTTCTTTTGTTCTAGTCAACTGTTTTCTAATGCTTGCTCTGAAACTCTCAACAACCTCTGGTGCTTTCAATTTATCCAGGTCCCACATCATAAATTTCCTATCTTGTTCCACGGCTTGAAAAAAGATTTGTTACATTTATTCTGGATACAGAATGGAGTCAAATAATAAAGTTATGGCAAATGGGCATAAAATTAAAAGCTATAAAATTACTAGAGAAAAATTTGTATCTACAAGACTGAAAAAGTAATATAAAATATTTTAACACAAATTTCTAATTTCCAAATATTGGATCAGGAAGGATGTTACACTGAATTACAGGAATGCAGTGAGCAATTAACAGATATTTTCCATTGAGACTTTCATCTTATATTGAGTTACCAGAAAAAATAAAGAAAAAGAAGCTTGTATTAATATAAAATAATATTTTGTGTGATCTTTTGCTTCAGAATTAAATCTAGTACATCAACAGAAAAGTAAAAATTTCAAATGGAACACGTAATCATAAAAGATTTGCTACTGAGCTTGAAGAAGAAATATTTTGTTTCATGTTCCAATTGATGAAAATCTAGTATATAATTAGTATATCTACTAATACTCATTCCTTTCATAAGAAATGTAATGCACATCTATTAAAATAATAAAACCTAAAAAAGGAAACATGTTAATTTATTATATTCCAAAGAAGAAATTAATTCAGACTACTACTGGATAAAAGATTTATCTAGAATTATTTCAATGCTGATGTGATATCAAAGTATCAAGAATAAAAATTTATTTGTAATTAATGTTAGCTACATTTCAATAACAAAGAAAAATTGGATGGTCACTGCAAGTTTTTTAAATTAATAATTTATTAAAAGTAGAACAACAAGAAAAAGGTGAGAAGATGAAATTTAAAAATCGTTATTATACACAAAACTTTTTCTTTTATTCATAGAAATGTTCGAAGTTTGTTATTAAAATAATATAAAAATATCTTAAATTAACAGCAGATGCTATTATTAATGATTTCTATAGACAAAAATTAAAAGATATATATATATATATATATTGTTAAATTTATATATATATATATATATATATATATATATATAAATTTATATATATATATATATATATATATATATATATATATATTGTTAAATTTATATATATATATATATATATATATATATATATATATATATATATATATATATATAAATTTATATATATATATATATATATATATATATATATATATATATATATATATAAATTTAACAATGAATGAATAACTCAGACTGAAATAATATTTAAATAAAATGACCAATCTTATGCTATAAAATATCAAAAACAGGAACAAAGCAATTGCTGTTATTATATTAAATATACAAATTGACAATATACGGATTATGTAGTTTATAGATTGTCAACCCATAAAAAGTTTATGGAATGTATGAAAAAAGGAGTTGGAGGAATAGGAAAAATTTACTCTCAAGAAGAAGAAATGAAAACTTTAACTTCTGAAGGATAATAAAGATGCAATAAATCTAAAATTTGTTCTCCATGTAGAAAACACTATGCAAAAGATAATAAAAAACTTTGTCATAGAGTCATTCACCAGAATAATATATAAACCCATTATTTAATAATTGTAATCCAAAACTTCAAAATCCAAGTTTCATACAAATATATTTATATAATTTATCTGGCTATGATTATCATTTATTTGGTAAAAGAAATGGGTTCTGATGAAAAAGAAAAAGTTTTAATTCCAAATAATGGAAAAAGTTGGTAAAAAGAACTGAAAATTTTAAAAGGGGATTTATTGGTACATTTTAATTTATAGCTTCAATCCTTGATTAACTTTCTTTGAATTAAAAAAAAGAGAAATATTTAAAAAGTTCAGAGTGTATAATGAATTTAGTTTCTAAGAAATGGGAGAAAATTAATATAAAAATTTGGGGACTATCATGATTTACATTTAAAAACTTATGTTTTAGAAAATTTTAGAGAAACTTTTGTTATAGGTTATGATTTAGACTTTTTTTGTATTTTACAACTCCAGTTTAATTGTAGATAACATGTTAAAGGTGTAGAGCAATTTGATTATTTTTGTTATAGTGTAGAATACACTTTTTAAATTTACATGAATATTTGTCCTTAGATATCAGATTCGTATGGTTACTTAGTTACTTTCATCTTCAATGGATCATTTTGCATGAGAAATCATCATTTCACATTTATAATGCAAATTAATTTGTATATGTATTTGAACTCTAAACATCACCATATAAGTATTTTTTTTCTTCACCCTGCCCCTGCCCCCCAAAATGAAAACAAGAAATACAGATTGACTTAGCAATTCCTACCCACCACCTCTTACACATTACACATGACAAACATAGAAATTCTCGTACAGAATAGAAGGAGTTGTCAAGGGGAAACTTTCCAATTGATTTTTAAATTTTACCTGCCTCTCTGTTAGACATTTTACATCACTGAGTAAGTTCTCAAATATTTTTGTTGCAGAATTCTGCACCCCTTTCTGTGCTAAACACATGTTAATGTTGAGTAATGAATGTCATCTTTTCTTCTAGTATTGTAATTATGTACCTCATGCTACAGTTCATGTAGTGGATTATTTACAGCAAACTTCATGAGGGAACAATATACTGTGTAGCAGTGGTCAAAATGCCCAACTCCTTAAACAGATGCCTACAAGATGATCAAGGTTGAGCACCACATATTATTCTTACAGCACACTTTTGGGCAATGAAGACTTTCTTTCTTAAAGATGAGTTATCCCAGAACATTATCCCACATTCCTGAATGAAAATAAGCAAAGTATATCAACTTACTGATTTCTCTCTCCCCAAAATTTGCTATGATTTTAAGCGCCAAGGTAAAATTCTCATCAATACGGACACCTAAGAATTTTGAAGTTTCCACCCTATATTTGATGTCATCACCTTTTGTGTTACACTAATCACTGGTGCAGTACCGCTAAAGGTGCAGAACTGAATATGATGTGCCTTTGCAGAAAACCAGTCAATGATACTCTTGAGAACTCCATTCACCATTTCTGTATCTATACTGAGAGTGAGTGCAATACTGGTGTCATCTGCAAAAAGAACTAATTCTACTTGTTGTACATTAGATGGTAGATAATTTACATATATAAGAAACAGTAGTGGACCTAAGATTGAGTGTTGGGGAACCCGATAGGTGATTTCTCGCCAGTCAGAACCATGTCCCTGGGTTCTGTTGATTGAATTACTACTAAGTACAACTTTCTGCGTTCTTTTGGTGAGATATGACACGATCCATTTGTTGGCTATACCATCACTCCAGCAACACTTCAATTTATCTAGGAGTATACTATGATTCATTCAATCAAATGCCTTTGGTAAGTCACAGAAAATACCTCCCCATGTTATTTTGTTATTTAATGCTTGTAATAGCTGGTATGAACATGTAAGTTGCATTCCCAGTAGAGCAATCCTTTCGATACCCAAATGGCGATTTGCTGATTCTAGAATACATCAACTTCTCAAAAATTTTGGAAAATGATGTCAGCAGTGAAATAGGTCGGTAGTTACTGACGTCTCTCTTATCATCTTTCTTAAAGAGGGGTTTAACAATGGCATAATTTAGTCTCTCTGGAAAAATGCCGTGAGTTACTGATGCATCACATATTTCAGACAACAAAAGAAAACTGCGTTTTGCTAAAGGCGCCCCCCACACAAAAACATATGTTATTGTTAAAGCAAACACAGACAAAACAGCTTCAAGCACAAGATGGTTAAAAGTGAACTGCTTTTCAGCATTAATTCACAAGCACACACTTTATGTACTGATCACTACAAAATCTACTTGTGTCAATGCTTTGGAACTTACGTTCTGTCTTAATATATGCAACAATCCTTCTTTTCCGACATTAGTTCTGCAAGAGTAAGCAGCTAGATTGTAATCATTTATATGTAACTTATCAAACCCTGTGGTTATGTAGTTTTCAGACAGGCGCAGAACGTCTATTTTTCCCTCTAAATTTTGCAAGCAGGCAAGAAGCTCTTCTACCTTATTACTCAGTCCTATAATATTTTGTGGAATAAGCTAACCTTACTTTACTGTGCATTCTTGTGGGGCTCTTCTGTTACAGTGACTTCTTTCAAACAGGGTGCTTGCAACTTGATTCTAACCGAAAAAAAGGTGCCCCTCTGATACTAGTACCTACAAAGATCTTGCATTGTTTGATGGTAGTCCCCTGTACATTTTCCACAAGAAGTTCAGCCAACCTATCATTCCTTATCCTATTCAGGTGCAGGTCATATCTAGTATGACCCCATATCCCAATTGTAGCAACAGGCTCTACACTTATATGAGAATTTACTTCAGTCAGCAGTAACCAGCTCAACTCAGAGTTAACACAGCTCACAGTGGTATTAACCTAGGGCTGGTCATGGCGCTGCAGGACCTCCATGAAATTCACATTTGTGTGTGTATTTGCTACTCCTATTTTATCCAGGTTCAAATTTAAATGTTTAATTTCCTTAAATCTTTAATTTCTTGGCAGTTTATACATTTCTATAAATTTATTATGTTTTCTTCAATTTCTGAAATTATGTTTTCACCATTTTTAGTCTTTAGTAATACACTACTGGCCATTAAAATTGTTACACCAAGAAGAAATGCAGATGATAAACGGGTATTCATTGGACAAATACATTATACTAGAACTTTTGAGTGATCTTTAGTCACAATTAGTTTCAAATTTTCTTCATAATGATATTTAGGAACATATATTACACAAACACAAAGAATAGGAATTTTATTATATAGTTTTTAAGATATTCATTTAAACAATGTCTACACTTTGTTCTGTAACTATCTTTTGTATATTATCAATTGATTTCTCAGCCCCACAATTTTTACAAACCTTAACTTCAATTTACTTAGAAAAAATTGATAGAGAAAATAAATATGAAAAATAAATAATTCAATAGATTGAAATAAAAACAAAAGTAAAAAATTACATTTTTAAAAATCCAATAAAAAAGACTTTGTTTCTAAAGTCTATGATTTTTAAAAGAAATTTGGGTTTATATTTTCACAGTTTGTTTTTCTAATTTTTTCCATGCGCAATATTTTATTTTCCTTTATTCAGTACAATGTTTATAGTTAACTGTTTTTCAGTCATTTTCATATTAAGTTAAAATTTATTATTAACTGATTTTCAAACTTTCATATTTGGTCAAACTTATAATTTATTTAATTTTAATTAATGGGATTCGCTTGAATTTTTTTTTTAGTAGTAGATGATATTTGGGCAACACTACTCATTATAAACCGTTAAAATCATAGATTTTTGACGATTATAACAAAAAGTGGGGCAGTTGCCAGAGATGTCATCTAGTGTGGAACAATCGCCTGCAGCTGGAACATGGGCTATTGACGGGAAATCACAAAGCCCTCCTATTGGACCTCTAACAAACTAATATTGTAGAAGTCATTTTCAATATGTTTTATATCAGCATATGTAGGGTAAACTGCCTGTTGGCTTTTGTCTCGAGTTCTTCGGCCGAAGTTTATCTAACGATTTTACTGACGTTTCGCCAGCACGAGTGACTGGGATTGTCAAAACTTCACCCTCCATTGCCGGCGGTAAACTGGAGCCAAGCTCGCTGCCGCAGACTAATACGTATCTGGCGCGCTAACGTCCGAGAGTTTCTCCGCGGTCATTTCCGGTTTCCGGTGCGGTTCTCCTCTTGCTACCTGCGACGGTCGTTCGCTGCAGTACGGGAGCTAGGATCCATTTACGTTAAGGCTTTCCTCCTTCTTGTTGAAGCTGTTCGCGTGTTTTTGTATTTCTTCAGCTTCTCTGAACAAGCGTGTGCGATAGAGATTCTCTACAGCCAGAACTTCCGTGTCGGCGAATTTTATTACGTGGTCAGTCTCACTCAGTGCGTGCTCTACCACGGCCGATTTCTTCACCTGCCCCAACCTTTAATGTCGCTTATGTTCTTTGATCCTGGTATTGACTGATCGTCCAGTCATTCCGACATAAACTTTTCCGCATGCGCATGGTATACGGTATATTCCCGTCATTGCAAGTGGGTCTCTTTTCTCCTTTGCCGATCTAAGCCACTCTTTGATCTTCCTTGTTGGTTTGAAGATCGTCTTCACGCCATGTTTGCGCAATATACGGCCGATTCTGTCCGTCACTCTCGGAATGTATGGCAGAAAGGCCGTACCCTACATTTCTTTTTCTGATTCCTTACTTCGCCGAGTGTTTGGCTCTGTTACACTTCTAATATAATTTGTGGAGTACCCAATTCTCCTGAGAACACTTTCCTGGTGTTGCATTTCGCGTCTGTGGTGCTGCGGCTCACATATTCGTCCTGCTCGCGTTACGAGCGTATTAACCATGCCTCTTTTCTAGCTTGGGTGGTGGTATGATAGTTTGTGCAGGTATCGGTCCGTGTGTGTCGGTTGTCGGTACACGCTGTGTCCCAGGTTTTCGCCATCCCTTGAGACCAGCACATTTAGAAATGGCAGTTTTTTGTCCTTTTCTACTTCTACGGTAAATTGTATGTTGGCATGGAGACTGTTCAAGTGTCTTAGGAAGTCACCAAACTGTTCATCACCATGGCACCACACAACGAAAGTATCATCTACGTATCTGTACCACACCTTAGTTACAAGCCATTAAGAATTCACCACCGGCAATGAAGGGTGAAGCTTTGACAATGCCAGCCACTCGTGCTGGCAAAACGTCAGTAAAATCATTAGATGAACGTCGGTCGAAGAACCCGAGACAGAAGCCAATAGGCAGTTTGTCAACAAGTAGCCACGAAAGCCTTAACAATTTCGTATTACGCCTCTACGGGGAGGAAATTTGCAGATTGTACAGAAGCCGTGATCAACGACGGAAGAAGAAAGCGCGATTGATGTCCTCTCTCGACTTCCTGTCACGGTGCCGAGAAGAAGGTTCTACACCGAAGTTCTTGAAATGGAAGCGCCTATTCACCACCGCCCACGCACATCGTATGTACGACAGAATGGAACGAGCTTTTCTTCTTGAGAGAATTCATACAACACGGAGAGACTTTGCAAGAACGGATCAGGAACTTTTGGACATTTTCTATCAACTAAGTAGCAGAATGCATCGATACGACTGGGACAAGATCGACAGCATCACTCACAGGAGCATGCAGAACGAACTCGAGCGCTGCACCGAGTGACAGAAGAAAAAGTTTGAAAGATGTCGGAAGCAGACCGACAAGGCGATTCCCGACATGTCACACACAGTGATGTTACCCTTTTTGGAAGTCGTAACGTCCTGATTTCAACATAGTAAACGTTCTCACCGCTAAAAGCCTTCATTATGTCTGTGCATGCTTACGAAAACACCATTAACCGCAAAAGCATTGTTTTTATTTTGCAGAGAGATGATGATCGCCTCAAGGCCTTCCACGAACTAGTGGCGTTTCATAAAGGCTTCTCATGGGCTGTCCATTCGAATGAAGCTCTATCACTGGTCGTCTTGGTCTATATATACACCCACAACCGTCTCCGGCCATCCTGATTTAGGTTTTCCGTGATTTCCCTAAATCGCTTCAGGCAAATGCCGGGATGGTTCCTTTGAAAGGGCACGGCCGATTTCCTTCCCCATCCTTCCCTAACACGAGCTAGCGCTCCGTCTCTAATGACCTCGTTGTCGACGGGACGTTAAACACTAATATCCTCCTCCTACACCCACAACCAACCCCCATGGTTCTCAGTCCGCTGCTTTACGTCTTGTTGTATGTACTTATTTCTGTGTGTGTGTTTTCTTCTCTGCAAGATGAAGAGAGGTAGCAACAGCCACGATTCAGAGTTTTGCGTCAAGAGGCATAGAGTTCTGGATCCAGGATTATCAAGTCAGCAAATTATTCGTACTTTGAGTGTAAATTTTCCTGTGTCTGTCAAATTGGCCCTATTAATTCCGTCTCCTTCTTATAGTACAACTCCATGATTTTATCGTGGAGTGTGACGCGAGTTGGGAGGGGCTGGACCGTGGCAGACTCTCAAAGTCCAGCCTCCTGTGGTGGGTTCACAGCTAGGATTGCCTTGTGAGTATAATTTTCACTGTAATTTCTTCCTGTATAGTAGCGATTCCACGTTTTCTTGTTTCATACTTGTTTTTTCGGTTTATATATCTTGTTTGTTGTTGTTGTTGGCGAGACAGATCAATTGCCAAATGCCGATTCTGACGAGCGCAAGGACGGACCTGAATGGATCAGACAAAGGGCCTTGAACTAGGGGAGGAAAGACGCCGTGATCTGATCCTGTTAGATGATGATGACGATGATGATGATGATGACTTCTTTGAGGGTGTGGTGGAGTTACCGGATGAAATGTTACTGAGTTGAAGCCAGTGCGAGAAAAATAATTACTCACTCTGCTTATAAACTTGTGATCGTTAGTATTCTTTCTTTCACTGCGCAAGCAACTTTAAGCAACGTACTTAAATACAATTTTTTTCATCTCTTCTTGAGCAGCAGTCGCGTCTCTGCAGCTGCAACACAGTTTGGAGCGCATACCTTCTTCCTCGCCAAAGCGGTGCCCCGTAGGCACTCGTGACGCTAGTCGCTGCGCGGTAAGCTGCTACCGCCACCGTCACTCTAGCTTCTGTGGCTCGAGCAACGAGCCACTAGATCTCAGGTTACTGCAGCAGCAGCAACAACAGCATCGGGAACCATAACCGCAGCCTGGCTGTTCCCAATGGTCTGCAGCACCCTCCTCTGTCATCATCATCATTATCATACCAGCCTTGTGAGAATCAGCGTAAACCAGGGCTTAACAACTGGCCGGTTTTGAGCGCGAGTACTCGCGTCTGCTCAGGCACGTGCTCGCGAGCAGGTGCATGGTCACGGAGTCGGGAGGGAGGGGAGGGAGGGGAAATGCGCCCCACGTTTGAATAGGGCCGCAGCGTGCCTACTGAATTCGCGCCGACTGTGTAACGCTTAAAGTACTAAGATCAGCTCTAACAGTGACTTCGCTGGTTAAGAATCATGTCAAGTCGCCGTTATGTAACCCCAACCATGCTTTCGCAGTTCAACCCCCACTGGGAGGAAATGTATCTGTTTACAGAAAAAGATGGTGTTGAAAATTTTAGTATGTCACAAAACGCTGAATTCTTTTAGGAAATTTAATTTGCAGCGACATTATATGTCGTACCACGCGGAAGACTACGGAAGTGGAAAATTGATGGACCAGATCGTGCACAGGAAGTTATTAAACTTAAAAGGAAGCATCCGAAGAAGATCTGGATGATGAAGAAAAATCAACTGAGGCAGCTCTCAGAGTGAGTTACAAAACTGCTTTGCTTTTAGCAAAATCCCTGCGCCCCTTCACTGATGGCGATTTAATAAAAGAATGTTTGGTAGTTGCAGCGGAACATTTGTGTCCATCTCAAGTTGAACAGTTTCGAATTGTGCCATTATCTAACATGATCATTATGCGTCGCATACAGGACATGGCAGACGACGTCCAGAGCCAGCTTGCAAATATCTGTAAAGATTTTATGGCGTATTCTCTAGCTCTGGATGGAAGTGTTGATATCACTGGAACAGCGCTGCTTGCCATATTTATTAGAGATGTTAACAGAGATCTTCAGGTGAGGAGGAGCTCCTCGATGTAGTAGCCATGAAGCACACTACAACCCGAGGAGATATTTTAAGTAGTGTTGAAGAAAGTGTTGAAAATATAGGATTGTCGTGGAATTCTTTAGTTTCAGTGTCTACAGACGGTGCACCAGCGATGACAGGGAAAAAATCAGGTTTCGTTGCGCTGTTGAAGGAGAAAATGCAAAAACTGACCGTGCCGAATGAAATAAGGGGTGTTCACTGTGTGATCCACCAGGAAAACGTATGTGCAAAGAGTATCACTCTAGAAAACGTGATGAGTGTTGTTGTTCGTACAATTAATTATATAAGGAAGCATGGGCTAGAACACAGACAATTTAAAAGCTTTCTTGAGGATGTAGAAAGCCAGTATGGTAGCCTGCCTTATTACAGCGACGTCCGCTGGCTTAGTTGTGGCGAATTATTAAATCGATTTTTTTGCCTATTAGATGAGATAAATATGTTCATGGAAATAAATAACATGTGTGTTCCTGAATTGAAAGAGCCTTCATGGAAATGTGATCTCGCGTTCGTAGCAGATTTAACTAGCCATCTGAATGCTTAAAACATTTCACTACAAGCTAAAGATCTGCTAATTATTCATTTCATATATCGAATACGAGCTTTTAAAATGAAATTGACACTTTGGGTGAGTATGCTGAAAACAGGAAATCTAGCTCATTTTCCTAAATTATCATCCATGCAAGATGTTCACAAAGACTGTGAACGTTATTCACATAGTTTAGTTGCCCTTAAGGAAGAATTTGATCAACGCTTTCGATATCTAACAGCACTAGACAGTGATTTTGATCTGTTCTCCTCTCCATATTCAGCGAATATTAAAGAGATTCGTCCTGAGCTGCAATTAGAAATTATTGACCTGCAGTGTGACAGAGAATACAGAGACAAATTTCAGAACAAGAAAAACCTTTTGGAACTCTACAGACACTTCCCTCAGGATAGATTTCCTCGTTTGCACAAACTGGCGGCTACAATAATATCAATGTTCGGTTCCACGTATGTTTGTGAACAACTGTTCTCTGCAATGAAATGTAACAAGACGCGCCTGAGAAACGCATTGTCTGGTCCAAGTTTAAACTGTACGCTGCGCTTACAATGCACAAGAACAATTACTCCGAACATAGACGCAGTTGTAAAGGGCAAAAAGTACAAGATAACCGAGAATCTCACACTTCAGTGACACCTTTTATTGTGTAACAGTTCACAAATTAATACGAATGTAGAGGCATTCACTAAGCTAATAAAATTATGTGGCACGTGAAGAATCTCCTTTATTTGTTTCATTTGTCGCAGTAATAGCTCGTGAGTGATAACCCTGCAGGTGGCCGCGGATTTGCATTGACTGGCAGCAGCTGTTGTGTGCCCCACGTGACTCTCCCCACTCTCCGCTCTGGTCCGGTAGTGGGGGTAGCGTGCTCGCGTTGCTCCGTGCTCGCGCCTTGCTGCTCACAGCTTGCTCCGCGATCACGTATGTTGTTGTGAAGCCCTGGCGTAAACGCAAGGTATGTGTGTCTCAGTGCATACCGATTTACCCCCCCCCCCCCTCCCCCAGGACCATCATCAATGGAGTGGAAGCAGAATAGCATTAATAGTAATAGAGAAGAGCCTATTGCTAGTGGCAGTTCTCTCTCACATTCATTTAGTTAAGGACATCAGGTCAGTGGTACCATACCACAGTTAGAACACTCGGTGATTACAGACGCCTTTGAGGAGCGAATCTCGTTCACGAGGATCGAGAAGCCGGCAGGAGGGTACCGCGACCCTGTTGGTTTTATAAGGGCGGCCATTCAGTCGTTGAAATGGAACTTCCAAAAGTGGTCAATGATCCGCGGTATCCCGCCGTTATACGCAGTGCGATGATCTGCATCGAACTATCGTACCCCTCCCCCCCTCCCTCCCAAAGTTGATTCTGGTGTTGAACAGACAACTCTTCGTTATCTTTCGGGGGAAAATGGAGTGAAGACTGAAGACAATGTCCGAGTGGTTTTGTAAATTCACATTGAGTACTATACTGGCCAGGTTTCAGAGATGGAAGTCTCAGGGTCAGGTAAAGCACTCAGCCGAATACTACACGTGGACAACAATACACATGTCTGTGATCCTATAAATGTAGGTTCAAGCATTTTAAAGCTCCCCAAGGATATAGCCAATAAGCAGGCATGCATTAATGTCGAAAACAGAAAGGATCGTGCTTGTTTTGCACAGTCAACTCTGGCTTGAGAGAGAAATTATAAGTACAGAGATTATCCTGAGCGTCCCAGTACATATCATGTAGGTGATAACATTCGCGAGTGGTATAACTTTGGTAGCATCGAGTTCTCCATCAAGATCCATGACATACCTAAGCTTGAGGCGCCGATTACCGGAATATCGGTTCTTGTTTATGGCGTGGAGAAGAAAAGCAAGTCAGATGATCAAGACAAGCATACTGTCGTCGGCCCCTCTATTTCTCAAAATTTGCCAGTGAGCATGAGTTGCATGTAAACGTGCTTCTCTTCTCTGTATGTGATAATCATCACTACGTTTGGATCAAAGACATGTCGCGACTCCTATTCTCTCAACGACAGATCAAAAAATCATATTTGCTTAAGGTGCTCCAATTATTTCTCCCCAGACAAGCTATTTGCGGTGCACCTAGTAGATTGCGCTTCCAAGGACCCGGTATATGTTACTATGCCTCCTGAGGAAAACAAATTCATAAAGTTTAAAAATGTTCACCACCAGGAGCGTTGCCCATTTGTAGTGTTTGCCGACTCTGACTGCCTCTTCGCTACTGTGACCCACTGTGAAGGTGACCCTACAGCCTCACATACCACCTTTACAGGAAAACATGTTATATATGCGTCAGTGTACGAAATTGTATCGTCCTACTATTCCAGTCTTAACCACTACAAAACTTGTATCAGAGATAATCCTGCGGTTTGGGTGCTCAGTGAGCTCGAAAAACTTTCATGGAAGGTTGATAGGCTTTACATCGACGACGTTCCCATGACAAAATCGAAGGAGACTGCAGATTTGCATAAAAACGCGGCTGGTTGTCATATTTGTGGGTTGCCACTAGACAGAAAAGCGGAAACTCCTTGTAGGGACCACCGTCATCTTACGGAGAAGTTCCATGGCGCAACTCACAATACGTGCAATTTGAAATACCAACATATATCCGTTTTCTTCCATAATTTAAGCGGGTATGATGCTCACTTTGTAGTTGACCACTTGGCTGATTTCGGCATGGAGAAAGATCAAGTCACTGTCCTACTTGAGAGTGTCGAGAAATACATTTCATTCTCGAAACGAATGACGCAAAGAATTACGCTCTGCTTCCTTGATACGCTACGTTTTATGCAGTAGCCACTCCAGAAACTCGTTGAAGCTCTACCTCGGGAGGATATGCATGTCACTTGAGCTGCATTCCTCGATGAGGAAAAGTTTCAACTTGTGACTAGGAAGGGTGTTTTCCCATACGAGTATGTGGATAGCATTGCTAATCTCAATGGAACCAGCTACCTGACGTAACTGCATTCTCCAGAAACTTTACACGCGATGCCATAACGGATGCAGAGACGGGTATTCCGTGAATGTCCGGTGGGAATTAAACACCTCCACTTTTAGAGAGTACACATCGTTTTACATGGACACCGCCGTGTGCTTGCTTTCGGTCGTTTTCGATAAATCCTAGAGTCCATGTGTGACCACATATTCTCTGGATCCCGCCCTTTATTACACGGCACCTGGGTTGTCTTGGGACACAATGCTCAAGGAAACGAAGTGCAGCATTGAATTATTGACCGATGCTGACATGCTTCTTTTCTTTGAGCGAGGGATCCATGGGGGTCTTTGCTAATGTGTCCACAGACACGCAAAGGCAAATAGCCTGCAGATGGATGACAGGTTCAACGCATCCCTTGATTCGAGTTAGATAATGTATCTGGATGTAAATAGTTTATATGGGTACACCATGCAGCATTCACTGCCGATTGGTGAGTTTTGATGGGTGCCCAAAGACGAATACAAGGGATTAGGTGGAAGAATCATGGGGGAAGGGGGAGGGCTGGTATGGCAGCTGATTCTGATGTAAGGTATGTGATGGAGATAGAGCTCACATACCCTGTTACTTGGCATGATACGCACGCTCATTTGCCACTGTATCCAGAGCAAATAGTTCCGTGAGGAGGCTCGTCAGCAGAACTGATGACAACACTGGGGAATAAGCACAGATATTTACTACCGTAATCTCCAGCAGTGTCTCAGCTTGGGGATGGAGCTGGTTAGAAACTCCCAGGCTACCTCCTTGTTGAAGGATTATATTGATTTGAATACGAGACAGAGAGCTTCCGCGATGTGTGACTTTGAGAAAGATTTTAGGAAATTAATGAATAACTCAATTTTCTGTAAAACAATGGAGCACTTGAAGGAACGACTTGAAACTGTGATTATAACCGAATGGGATGGGCGTTATGGCGTAAGAAAATGGATTGCCAGACCAAATTTTAAGTGGGGCACCATATTCAGTTAGAACTTTGTTGCTGTGCGGATGACGAGGACTGCAGTAGAGTTTACGAAACCTATTGTGAGGATGTGCACACTAGACCTATCCAAACTCCACATGTACTACTTTCATTATGAGTTTGCGAAAACTCATTTCGCAGATCCTAAATTACTTTATACTGATACAGAGAGCTTCATCTATTGTGTGAAGAACTGCAACCTACATGAAGAAATGAGGTACCATGGTAATTAATTTTACACGTCCTCATCCTAATGGTATTATTTCACAGAACAAGAAGGCTATTGGTCTTACGAAGAACGAGGCGAATGGATTGCCGATTGTGGAGTTTGTAGGTCTGCAATCAAAAATGTATGCGTATCGCACATAGGAAGGTGACACCGAGAGGAGGGCTAAGGGTGTGCGTCGAATGGCATTGCAAACCCTCTCTTTCGAAGACTATTTTTGGTGCCTGTACAGCGGTGTTTGCGATGCTGCACTGCAGCCACCACATATGGTACGGCACACCAGTATTCAATCGAGAGGACACGAGGTGTACACAGTACTGCAGTCGAAATTCGGTCTCTCGCCTAATGACGATAAAACGGACATTTGTGATGAGGAGATGGAAACTCCCCCATAATCACACTACTCACTTGTAGCGAAGGAAGGGGTGGGGGACTCCGATTGAGTGGGAATGAGAGGAAGAGAGGGAGAGAGGGAGAGTGTGTCTGCAGAGTAGTAGTATGAACCTTTTATCATAGTGATAACTAATTGTGTGTGTGTGTGTGTGTGTGTGTGTGTGTGTGTGCGTGTGTGTGTGTGGTGTATATATTTGTGTGTACTATACAGGGTGAGTCACCTAACGTTACCGCAGGACATATTTCATAAACCACACCAAATACAGACGAACCGATTCCACAGACCGAACTTGACGAAATTGGCTAATGTAATTGTTTAATACAAACCATACAAAAATGCACGGAAGTATGTTTTTTTAACACAAACCTACGTTTTTTTAAAATGGAACCGCGTTAGTTTTGTCAGCACATCTGAACCTATAAACAAATACGTAATCAGTGCCGTTTGTTGCATTGTAAAATTTTAATTACATCCGGAGATATTGTAACCTAACGTTGACGCTTCAAACCTCCGACGTTCAGTTGCGTGTTGTAACAAACACGGGCCACGGTCGGCGAGCAGCATCTGCAGGGACATGTTTACGATGACGACCGTGTTTACGAGTGTGGCTGTAGTGCACTGTTGTGGTTTGGTCTAGCTGTCGCAGTGTCCGCATGTAGCGCTTGCTGCTATTGTTATTCTGCATTCGTCTCCGCACGCAGACCAACTGTAGTACACCGTGTTACCAGACGTCTGTGATAGTGTAGTGTTGTAGGAACTGTGACCATGGTGTATTCGAACTCTGAAAAGGCGGAGATGATACTCATCTATGGCGAGTGTCGACGAAATGCAGCTGACGCCTGCAGGGTGTATGCAGAACGGTACCCGGACAGAGAGCATCCAACGTGCCGCACATTGCAAAACATCCATAGCCAACTGTATGCAACAGGTATGGTCGTAGCACGCAAACGGGTCCGTAACAGGCCCGTCACAGGAGAAGCGGGTACAGTTGGTGATTAGCTGCTGTTGGCATGAATCCACACATGAGTACACGGGACATTGCGAGAGCCGGTGGACTGAGTCGAAGTAGTGTCATGCGCATACTGCATCGTCACCGCTTTCACCCGTTTCATGCGTCGCTACATCAGCAATTACATGGTGATGACTTTAATCATCGAGTGCAATTCTGTCAATGGGCATTAACAGAGAATGCGTTGCAGTTCTACTTGTTTACCGATGAATCGGGTTTCACAAACTACGGGGCAGTTAATCTACGGAACATGCATTACTGGTCCGTGGACAATCCTCGCTGGCTCAGACAGGTAGAGCGACAGCGACCGTGGGCTGTAAATGTATGGTGCGGAATCATTGGCGACCACCTCATTGGTCCTCACTTCATTGCAGGGGCCCAAACAGCTGCAACATACATCGCGTTTCTACAGAATGATCTGCCAACGTTGCTGAAAATGTCCCACTGGAAACGCGTCGACGTATGTGGTATCAGCATGATGGTGCACCTGCTCATTCAGCAATTAACACTAGGCTGACCCTTGACAGAATGTTCGACGGGCGTTTCATAGGACGTGGAGGATGCGTAAATTGGCCAGCCCGTTCTCCTGATCTTACACCTCGGGACTTCTTTCTGTGGGGTACGTTAAAGGAGAATGTGTACCGTGATGTGCCTACAACCCCAGAGGATATGAAACAACGTATTGTGGCAGCCTGCGGCGACATTACACCAGATGTACTGCGGCGTGTACGACATTCATTACGCCAGAGATTGCAATTGTGTGCAGCAAATGATGGCCACCACATTGAACATCTATTGGCCTGACATATCGGGACACACTCTATTCCACTCCATAACTGAAAACGGAAACCACGTGTGTACGTGTACCTCACCCCTCATGGAATTTGTACATGTGCGTCAGTGAAAAAGACCAATAAAAAGGTGTTAGCATGTGGACGTAATGTGCTGTTCCAGTCTCTTCTGTACCTAAGGTCCATCACCGTTCCCTTTGGATCCCTACATAATTCGGTGCTCTCCGATACACACAATCGAACAGCGGAGGAGTGGTACTCAAGCGTCAAGTTTAGGTTACAATATCTCCGGATGTAATTAACATTTTACAATGCAACAATCGGCACTGATTACGTATTTATTTATATGTTCAGATGTGCTAACAAAACTAACGGGGCTCCGTTTAAAAAAACGTAGGTTTGTGTTAAAAAACCCACTTTCGTGCATTTTTTTATGTTTTCTATTAACCAATTGGACTAGCCCCTCTCCTCACGTTCGGTCTGTGGAATCGATTCGTCAGTATTTGATGTGGTTTACGAAATATATCCAGCGGTAATGTTAGGTGACTCACCCTGTGTACATAGTGTTGAGTGGTACTTAAGTAAATAAATTAGTGAAATCAAAGTGAAGTAGAAATTAGAAAATAAATGAAAAACTTAGTTTATTTTAGAGAGTTACATACTGGCAAACAGCGGTCAGAACAGCAGAGCAGAAGAGACAATGACCGTGAAGTCAGCAAATTCCACGTAAGCGGACGCTGTCGATTCAGCCGTCGGGGCATCGCCCGATCGGCTCACGTGTTTCTCAGTTGTCACATGTGAGCAAAGGCCCTCGCCTACATTCCAAGAGCCAATGACCGACGTTAAGAAGATTCTTCGAGAAGCTTTTCAACGTGACAGATGAGGCAATGACTGTGAAGTCGTTCACCTCCAGTAATCTGAAGTGAATAAATACGCGAGATCCAGTGGGCCCGACAAGACGAAGGAAGAAGAGAAGAGTAGCAGTTGTTTTCGGTCAGTTTCGGTGCTGAAGACCGTCATGCAAGAAGAGACTACACAGACGCACCAAGTCCACCGCTGTAATGGAATAGCAAGCAGCAGCCTCGGCGCCAGAAGACAGAAGTTAAAAGGTATTTGAAGTCTGATTTTTACGTGCCTGGCTGACTCGTGAGGACGGGAAGGAGACGGCCTCACATCAGCAGTCACCTGTGAGCTGGGATGAAGATCTGACAGCCGAAGACCAGCAAGCGGGAGTCCGTTGTTCGAGTCCGGGACAATGGCCTTCCTCCGCCGCGCCGCTCCGCTGGCCGACGCACAACACACGCGACCACTTAGAGAAGAGAAACACTGGGACGCCACACCCAAGGTATCACCATCCGATGCACGACTTCGCTCTCAATAATTAAACGGGCCACCGCACGAGGCGCGTCTCCAGTCAACTGCGCGAGACGGCGACACGAGATACACACTGCTACGCGTAATGAGACCCCGCCACTGCCACTGCCGCAGCAGAAGGCTTCGCAAACGACACAGCTGCCGCTCTCCAAGCCAGAACATCCAGTAAGAAACAGTTGTACAAAACTTTCAATAAAAGTTATCTGATGTAAAAATACTGTTCCATTCTACCTCATACCCGAGCCAAGGAAGAACCCACCCTGCTCACATGTTGTTAAGAGGGAAAAATTAATTTATTTAGTATTTTCACCCTGACATAATGCTTTAGAATCAAATGCCCTTTTCAGTAATGCTCATCCTGACAATTGACTAGCATCAAAAGAGAAAACCCCGTTACAGTTCATGACAGAACTGTTACATTTAGTGTCAGAAGTGTTACATTTAGTATCACAAATGTTACATTTGGTGTCAGAGAAAAAACCCTTGGCTCAATATGTGGTGTGAATGACAGTCACTAAAGGTCCACAGTTAGTATCGTTTAATGTGTGAAAGAATAGGGGTTTGCATAGCACTCGTAATATTTTCTTTATTTAGAAGTTTGTTCTCTCTCATAATTTTAAGAGTTTGTCGAAAATATTTAAACATCTTTTTCATTCAGTGTAGTAAGATTGTGTAACTAATAGTTTGTAAAATGATGACACGAAATCGTACGAAGTCAGAGTCAGCACCACAAGCGGTTTCTACTGAGGAAGCTATTCAGAGCTTAGTTAATCAAATAGCACAGCTTAAAAATGATAATAATGCATTATTTAAACAGTTGTGTGAGGTTAGGCACACCAGTTCAATCCCTCCCACTCTAGATTCCTCAGCACCAACCTTAGTAATTCCTTTTTCAAGTAAACCTGGCGAAGACATAACAGCCTTTTTTGATGATTTAGTAGCAGCTACAAAGTAAGGAACATGGTCAGATGAACAGCTCTTACAAATGACAAAGTTAAGATTGATAGGAGAGGCTAAAGCACACGTATTATACCATGAAGAATTACGGAATGCTCCAACATTTGAGGAATTGAAGAAAGGATTGCTTAAACGTTTTCAAAAACAAAACAGCTGTAGATTTATAGGGAACAGTTAAACACTATCACTCAGAGGCAAAACGAGTCGTTAGAAAGCTTTGTGGGTAGGATTAGAAAAGTTAATATTATCATCTATCAGATGACAACAAGTGATGAAGCAAATAAAGTTATTTTAAAAGAGGCAGAAGATAGAGCTCTGGATACATTTTTACGTGGGTTACCTCCTGAAACGTCCCGTCGTGTCAGGGCAGAGTTCCCTAAAAATTTAGCAGAAGCTGTATCTATGGCGACAGCTTTCGAAAAAAATAGACATTGCCACCAGATACAAGGAGAAACGAAACGTATTTTCAGCAGGAGTACGATGTTTTAGGTGAGATCGACAGGGCCATATAGCAAAAAATTGCAGACAACCTAAATGCACTAATTGTCAAAGAATAGGTCACACATTCAAGGAATGCAGGTCTAAGAAAGTTTTTGGAAATAGAAATCAGTTAAACTCAAACGGGAATGTCGGAGCCGCCGCCGGGCGTTCCCAATAAAATTTCATGCCATTAAGGCGAATGTGAAGGCGGAAAGCTGGTTATCTGCTACCATACAGGATAAAGAGGCAAGGATACTGGTGGATACAGGCGCAAACGTATCAATAGTGAGTAATGAATGTATTGGAGAAAAGAAATATGACCCTCCAAGGTATAGATTGAGTGGGGTAGGAGTAGGTACAGTGAAGTCATTAGGATTGATTTTCTGTATTCATGGTGTACAATTTCAAGAAGATGTAGAAGTGGTAACAAAGGTAACTGACGGGTACGACGCGATCCTAGGGTTGGATTTCCTGAATAAACACCCCGCTAAAATCGACCTCAGACAGCAAACTGTAGAACTTAGCGGAATAGTGTTTCAGCTAGGTGACACCGCTGCAAAGGGCCCGCTGCCGCAAGATTTCCCCAACCGGAAGGAGAAATCAACCACAGTGCGTGCAGTGTCCTTGAAGGTAGATTCACGGGATAAGATACCATCTGGCTCAGGAAAACTTTTCTGGATGACCGTTGACCGCGAGGTACCTACAGATACAATATGTCTAATAGAGCCATTAGAGGAAAATGAGGAATTAGATGTATAACATTGTTTTGTACGTAGAAATGTTGTACAGGTTGAAGACGTTGAGGGAGAAAGAAAAGTACCGGTACATATTGACAATTTCGGAGTGGAGGACAAAGAGTTGCATAAGGGAATATTAGTAGCTACAGTCAGTACTTTTCAAGAAGAAGATTTCATTTGGTCAGATATTGCTGATGGTCAGAAACCAGACCCCTATAAAGCCGCATTACGCCAGAAGATTGAGCATTTGAAAGGAAATGATAGAGACACCATAGAAGCAGTTATAGTTGAGTTCCAAGATTTATTTAATGCAGAAGGTCCACTGCCAGCAACAGATATCACACAGCATAGGATCCCAACAGGAAATAGCCCTCCAGTTTATAAGAAGCAGTATAGAGTTCCGCATCCCTTACAGACAGTACTGGACGAATTTTTAGAACGGCATCTAAAAGATGGAATTATAGAATATTCTGATTCGCCTTATAATTCAAATATTGTAATTATTCCAAAGAAGTCTCCCGACGGTACGAAACGATATAGAATTTGTTGTGACTACAGACACCTTAACAAACAAACTATCTCAGATGTTTATCCTCTTCCAAACATTACAGATATCGTTGACAGTTTGGGTAACAGTAAATACTTTTCAACAATCGATTTACGTAGCGGATATCATCAATTGGAAGTTGCACCTGAAGATAGGCATAAAACAGCATTTTCTACCCCTGGAGGCCACTGGCAATTTAAAAGAATGCCTTTCGGTTTGATAAATGCACCAGCAACTTTTCAAAGACTACTCGATGGAGTGTTGCGAGGACTCAAAACTCAGCAATGTTGTGTATATCTAGACGGTATCATTATATTTTCCAAAGACATTAATGAACATGCTGTGCGTCTGCGTAACGTTTTTCAGAGACTTAAAAAAGCTAAATTAACATTAAATTTGGAAAAATGTAGTTTTGCATTGACAGAGTTTACATACCTAGGGCATGTCATTGGTGAAAAAGGAATTAAAACAGATCCTCGATTAATTTCGGCAGTTAAGGACTTCCCAACACCACAACGCGTTAAGGAAGTACAAAGTTTCATTGGTCTCGCATCGTATTACCAAAAATATGTTCAAAATTTTGCTGAAATTGCCCGACCCTTAACCCAATTATTGAAAAAGGGTGCAAAATTTCATTGGTCTGAAGATTGTGAATCAGCATTTCAAACCCTTAAAGATAAGTTAACACACAGTCCAGTATTAGCCTACCCAGATTATAATAAAGAATTTATTTTATCCCATGACGCAAGTGGTCATTCAGTAGGAGTTGTTTTGAGTCAGAATATTAATGGCGCGGAACACCCCATGACCTACACTTCGAGACAACTAACAACGGCAGAAAGAAATTATTCCACAACGGAGAAAGAATTGTTAAGTGTTATTTATGGCATCAAATACTTTAAATGCTACTTGTATGGTAGGAAATTCAGGGTCGTTACAGACCACGCAGCTTTAAAATGGTTGCTTGGGTTAAAAGATCCATCTAGTCGTCTCACCCGTTGGGCCCTTTGTCTTTCCGAAATGGATTTCGAAGTTATCCATAAACCAGGCAAAAAACACACAAATGCAGATTGTCTAAGTCGGAAAATAGCACTTTTGGAAGCAACAGGCCGAGATACTGAGGACTGGAGAAAGGCACAAGATGAGGATACAGAATGCAAAAAATACGCAACTCAAAAACAATTTTGCTTTGAAGATGGTGTATTATGCCGTAAAACAAAACTTGGACCGTGAATTGTTGTTCCCCAACACCTTACACAAGAAATAATGGCAGAGGCCCACGATCATAACCTTGCAGGACACAGTGGACAGCGGACAACCGAAAGACGTGTAGCAGAGCGATTTTGGTGGCAAACCAGAATGCAAGATGTTTCGCAGTACGTTCGTAATTGCATTGCGTGCGCACAATGAGCTGAACTTTCTCGTTCAAAAATACCGTTACAGAGGCTCCCCGAGGCTTCATGTCCATTTCAAATCTGTGGACTGGATCTCTACGGGCCATTTCATAAAACACCTGCTGGTAATAAGTATGTTCTTACAATTATAGATCACTTTTCATGCTATCTAGCTATGGTGAGTCTTCCAGATCAGCAAGCAAATACAGTTGGCCAAGCTTTAGTTAACAACTGGATACTTAAATTTGGCGTACTTGAAGCTATTATCACAGATCAGGGATTTAATTTTATGTCTGAATTAATGAAACAGCTCTGCCACTTACTAAAAATACGTAAATTACGCACAACTCCGTTACACCCTCAGTGCAACGGACGCACAGAAAGAGTTCATCGGACAATTGGCAAGATGCTTAGTTATTATATTAACGAACATCATTCTAATTGGAATACGTATTTACCAATAATCGTGTCGGTATACAACTCCAAAACGCATGAAGCAACTGGAATGTCACCTTATGAAGTGGTCTATGGGAGAAAAATGCCGTCCCCTTTTGATGTAATCAGGCAGAAAAACGGAAAAGTCGGAGAAACAGTAAGAGATTTCAGTCGAATGATGAAGGATGTATGGAAAAAAGTTCAAAAATCTAATACAAAGGCTTTGGAACGACAGGAAAGGTTAGGTAATGCCCAAGCTAAATATCCAAATTACAATATCGGTCAGTGCGTGATGCTGTCAACCCCATACATTGCGAAAGGAAAAACGAAGAAATTTGTAACAAACTACAGAGGTCCTTACCAAATTATTAAGGTCACGTCACCAGTCAACGTTAAACTGCAACTGCCCACCCGAACTACTATTGTCCATGCAAGTCGTTTAAAACCTCTTAAGGGCGTTCCAGATGTAATTCCTTCAACAGTAGTGTCTGCTTTTCCGAAGGGTGGAGGAAATGACCGAAAAGGAAAAAGAGTGGCCACGCCAGCACAACATACAGACATGGCACCATACAATCTTCGACCAAGAGTGCGAATGTCCTAGCTGAATCATAGTAGACTGTGGATGGTATACAAATGTAAATAATTAATACATGATAATGGTTAATTTTTTTAAGAAAGAAAAGTTGAACGTAGAAACATGTAGGTCTTGTAGTTAACAATGTATTCCTTCCTTTCCTATCCTACCTCAATGACTCCCTTGACAGTTCCTTTCTGAAGTCATTAGATATGTTCATAAACTCACAGTAAGGCAAAATTGATGCCATTGTTATAATGCAACATGTCTTAAAATTAAAAAGTGAACACAAAACTAAAATTATAATGCTAGGAACGGGTATATCTGGAACCTTTGTGTTGATGTTTCTGCTTTGTACAGTTTCCTTTTATTTCAGATGAAAAAATAAGCCAAATAATCGCATACCACATCATCAAGTCACTGTTAACTGGATACCACACTCTTAACTGGTGTACTTCAGTGGTTACTTGTGAGCATTAGTTTATGAATTTTGTTTATTGTACTTCAGTCTTTATTAAACAGTCTCATGTTAAAATAAACAGTACTGTAGAACAGATATTCTTGCATTAGTATAGGGTAGATTAGACAGGTGTTGCTATGTAATTTTCTAAGTGAAACATCTATTCTTGTTTATTCATTGTCATCAAGATTTGTTACACTTATTACAACCATTTATGTGTGAACTATGTGATTTTTGAGTGTACAGTGCTTTAGTAAAGTGATAACGTATTTTCAACATACTTGATGTAAAGTGTGTGTAATCTTCTAAGTCGAGAGTTTTCATTGCTTCTGTTAGTGCTTTTGCCGTATGAAGAGTGGAGGAATGTTGAGTGGTAAATTCGAGGGCGAATTTCTCCAAAGGGTGGAGGAATGTTGAGTGGTACTTAAGTAAATAAATTAGTGAAATTAAAGTGAAGTAGAAATTAGAAAATAAATGAAAAACTTAGTTTATTTTAGAGAGTTACATACTGGCAAACAGCGGGCAGAACAGCAGAGCAGAAGAGACAATGACCGTGAAGTCAGGAAGTTCCACATAAGTGGACGCTGTCGATTCAGCCGTCAGGGCATCGCCCGACCGGCTCACGTGTTTCTCAGTTGTCACATGTGAGCAAAGGCCCTCGCCTACATTCCAAGAGCCAATGACCGACGTTAAGAAGATTCTTCGAGAAGCTTTTCAACGTGACAGAAGAGGCAATGACTGGCTCATGTGTTTCTCAGTTGTCACATGTGAGCAAAGGCCCTCGCCTACATTCCAAGAGCCAATGACCGACGTTAAGAAGATTCTTCGAGAAGCTTTTCAACGTGACAGAAGAGGCAATGACAGTGAAGTCGTTCACTTCCATTAAACTGAAGTGAATAAATACGCGAGATCCAGTGGGCCCGACAAGAAGAAGGAAGAAGAGAAGAGTTGCAGTTGTTTTCAGTCAGTTTAGGTGCTGAAGACCGTCATGCAAGAAGAGACTACACAGACGCACCAAGTCCGCCGCTGTAATGGAATAGCAAGCAGCAGCCTCGGCGCCAGAAGACAGAAGTTAAAAGGTATTTGAAGTCTGATTTTGACATACCCGGCTGACTTGTGAGGACAGGAAGGAGACGGCCTCACATCAGCAGTCACCTGTGAACTGGGATGAAGATCTGACAGCCGAAGACCGGCAAGAGGGAGTCCGTTGTTCGAGTCCGGGACACTGGCCTTCCCGCTCCGCTGGCCGACGCACAACACACGCGGCCGCTTAGAGAAGAGAAACACTGGGACGCCACATTCGAGGTATCACCATCCGATGCACGACTTCGCTCTCAGTAATTAAACGGGCCACCGCGCGAGGCGCATCTCCAGTCAACTGGGCGAGACGGCGACACGAGATACACACCGCTACGCGTAATGAGACGCCGCCGCCGCCGCTGCTGCAGCAGAAGGCTTCGCAAACGACACAGCTGCCGCTCTCCGAGCCAGAACATCCAGTAAGAAACAGTTGTACAAAACTTTCAATAAAAGTTATCTGATGTAAAAATACTGTTTCATTCTACCTCATACCCGAGCCAAGAAAGAACCCACCCTGCCCACATGTTGTTAAGAGAGAAAAATTAATTTATTTAGTATTTTCACCTTGACATAATGCTTTAGAATCAAATGCCCTTTTCAGTAATGCTCATCCTGACAATTGACTAGAATTGAAAGGGAAAACCCAGTTACATTTAGTGTCAGAACTGTTACAATAGACTAGGTGGAAAAAAGATAAAAAAAAGAAAAAGGTAAAAGTGTGTGTCTATATATATGCATACCATGTGTGTTAAAAAAAGTTAAAAAAAGAGAAACAAAAATTTTTAGAAAAGCATGAACAGAAAAAATATCTATATATTTATTTTTTTCTTCATACACACCACATGCATATATCCACGCACCATGTGCATCTTGTAAATAGAATAGTTTTTAAGTTTTCATTTGGCACTAGCCTTTCAAGAGAGAATAGTTATTAAGTGTATATATATCTACATAGCTCCACTCCATCAGAAATATTATTGTAAAAAGCTTTCCTATTGAGGCTATTGAAAATTAAATTATAAGCATGGACAGTCCATCAGAATTATGTTAAAATCTATGCTTCTGGTACTGTGGAAGTCAGTTGTAGTAAAGAAAGTATCTCCACATTAGTTTTTAGCTTAGATTTATAAAAAAAAGGTTCCAGTGCGACTTGGAAAAAAAAGTAAAAAAAAAAGATAGATATTCTCGACCAATGTTACTTGTGTAGTGTGCAAGTAAAATGTATCTCTACATTGGAATTGCAGAGTGAATTTTTACCTCAAGGATACTATATTGTACCTCAAAAACTACATTGTACCTCAATAATTATATTTTACATCACGAACTATATTGTATTTGTGTGAACCGAATAAACGAAGAAAAAAAAATCGTAATCATAAGTCTTCATTGTTATTTACAAAAAATCTATCCCGAATTATGTATGTATGTATAAATATAAAGGCTGTGTAGGTCACCAATAACCTTAGTTTTGCTGAAGTTGGGAGATATTAAGGAGACGAAGTTTAAGATGGAAGATAACAAAACATATAGAATGGTTGAATGGAATTACGCCTATCGTGCAGCACGAATTGGGTTATGGGAGCAGGAGGCATTTGACTGTGTCCCCTTCGGAAGATATATAGCAGACATGACTAAAATTATACTTCTTGTGCTTGACATAGCATCCGGTAAAACTGTACACTGTGAGAGTGGGAACAGGATTGAAAAAAAAAAAAAATAAATAAAATATCACGGAGATTGTAAGGTAAAATTTTATTTATTTTACATCCAACTTAAAAGTAATTTTACATTTTCATAAGCTGACACAGCAACTCTGTTTTCCACATCTTCTTCTTCTCCTTGATTCAATGGAGAGCGGGACACCTGTAGAATTCCACGTCTTCAATAGCAGCAAACTTTAAGATTCGACGCATCCATAGGATCTTCTCCTTCCCCATCAAGCAGATGATGGTATCCGTGTGGTCTAGTAACTGAAGCGACGTCACCATATCTTTATAGGGTATGCCAGGATCATCCGACTAAATTCCATGGTAGAAATGCGTTAACCACTTTCCACTCTTCCGTGTCTTACCACACTTCACACACTTGAAAGACCCCGATGCTGCAGTGTTTGCTGAGAATGTCTTTATTATTCCTGCATCTTCTGTGAACGCTACGAATGCAACATCTTTACGTATGAACTGTCTACGCTCACCATCATTGAAACCCTGAGCGTCTCCAATAATATTCACACCTCGAGACGCCATTGCGGAATGCTCTAGGTATGGCGCTGCACTTATTCATTTATACAGCTTGTGCACAACACTGGTATGCGGGCAGTAGTTGATCACACGTTCACGTAGAAAAAAATGGTTCAAATGGCTCTGAGCACTATGGGACTCAACTGCTGAGGTCATTAGTCCCCTAGAACTTAGAGCTAGTTAAACCTAACTAACCTAAGGACATCACAAACATCCATGCCCGAAGCAGGATTCGAACCTGCGACCGTAGCGGTCTTGCGGTTCCAGACTGCAGCGCCTTTAACCGCACGGCCACTTCGGCCGGCCGTTCACGTAGAACTAGGGCCTACACAGCAGAGAGTTCTGGTAAATTTGTAGAAGATTCAATTCAGTTCGCACATCCAGGTCCAGACTTAATTATCTCGTTCTGTTTCGAGCAGTCTATTGAGATGATCGGTGAAAGCTCCTTGAACTTCCATGGACTGAGTAGACGTCCTCCCTCTTCTTCTTCAACACTTGCATAGTAAGAAGCACGAAACCTCGCATACATGTCATAAGCTAGACTGTATACATTTTCATACCATTGCAGGTGTAAATTGTCGTAGGGGTAGAATTCTGAGTTCAGGTAGACTTTGGCATTAGTTAACTTGCAGTTGTCGAACACAGTGGAATAATTTACTGTATTCCCTCTTTTACCAGTGTGAAACGCAGTGTCTCTAGCTGCGAAGAGGTTCTAATAGCCCATGTTTGTCTGCTAGCAGTCGATAGCACGTGGTACTCGAAAACCTCCCACGAGCTAAATGTTAATGATAGAAATGTACTGGAACTCAGGACTTATAAAAGCTTCAAACACTCCTCGTCTGATACACTGATGTGAGGCATTCTCCATATTATCTTGTTGATTCTGATCACATTCTCCTCTTGAGTTCTTTGAAAATGTGAGTTATTAACAGTCGCACTCTGTACCAGAATGAGTTCCTGTTTATTGCAATTTTGTCATACGATGACATGATGAAGACCGTGGCAGTTGTTTGAAAACAGATTTTGATGGTGTTAGGACAGCAACCAGACAGAAATTTACTTTCAGTTCCTTTATTCAAAGGGTACCGTTACCGGTTTCGAATCGTTGTGATTCATCCTCAGACGGTTTACACGCTTTCTTTATGACATGTGGTGTATTTGTGACAGATTAATTGTCCTAAAATATAAATAATACATAATTATAAACACGCCACACACAGATGGTTGCGTTACAGATTTTCGTTGCATGTGACTTACGTGACACGTCGGTTTGGAGTGTTTGTTTTCATAACATTCGTCCAACAGATGTGAATACGTTCCCACTGCATTGTTATTGTTGCCCACGTAAATTTTTCTCACTGAACACTTTAGATTTGTCACTGAGAAGATTTCTACCATCTACCACATGAATTGATACATACAGAAAGCTTACAAACATACGAGTATCAAAGATGCTATGATATATCGTAACATTTGACGTGATGTCCTATGTTTGGAAAGGATCATATATTCATTTACGCAACTGTAATGCCTTTTACACTAGTACAGAGACATTGAACTTTTGAGTTGATATTGTTACATTAATTATAAAGTTTCTTTTATATATATATATATATGTATAAAATAATGTTTAGCATTCATAATAATCTGCCTCATATCCTCAAAGTAGCCCATAAGCATTTTTAGAGGTATGCATGCAGTAAGTCGCTTGTACTCTGCAACTGTTGTATCCTCCGGATCGTCTACGAACCAACCCGCATTTTCTAAACCATTCAAAACCGTGTGTGGTTCAGAGACGTGACGACATTGCGTGTACGGTCAATCTCAGGTCCTTTGAGATCATTGCATATCTCTTGGAACAGGAATGCTAAAGCGTTATGTGTAAGCTTGGATTCCACTGTATCGCTACCGTCGGTTTTCTTGAATGACCCCTCCAAATATCTGAATCTCTTACATGAAAGCGTCAGCGCGTCTAGGTGCTGGATGACAATCCTAATTTAATCATTCTTGTTAAATGTGGTTGAAGCGTAAGGTTTGTGCGAGAAGTATTCCTGACACATAATTCACTCATCATACTCTACTGGACTGGTTATATTGAGTGAGGACGTCATTTCGAGGCTTCAAGCCAACTGATTTAGGGAACTCGTAGTTCGCACGTGTTATCACTTTGCGGCTCAACAGCGAAGTGGCGTGCTTTGGGTTGCGTGGACTGGTTTTAAATCGCACGCCCATCCTGCCTTAGATGCAATCGTACAATGACTTCTTCACCACGAATGTCGACAAGTTGATTATTCTGGTCCACAATAGGCAGCTCCAAATGCTCCAGTGTCTGAAAAGTCACTGGAAGGTATATTGCATTGGTAGGCGTCTGAACAAACTTATACCCTGTTGCAACTGAGGGGAAGAGTCCGTAAATAGTATGACTCAGACTGTCGTTAAGATAGGAGTTCGTTGTAAGGTTACACTCGACTCGGATTGTGCTGACGGGCAGGATGTCCACAGTCTGATCTGACCTGTAAAATTTACTTGTATTTTTCTTCAAAATCTGCCCTTTTGTGAAACCCAGTAGGTGCCCTACTGAACTTTTCTGGTTAAAGTCATTCGCTGCATTTATAGTCCTTATTTCAAATTTATTTGTATTAATGATAGTACATAAGTCAATACCTTTGCCAGACTGTTTTAAGACTTCGTTTAAATCGTCGATATCGTATACCCACTTCTATTTCCACAATGTCTTTTTCACCATGAATAACCAGATGTAGTTTGTTGTTAGTCTTGGTGATATTTGGGATTATGTTGTATGTCTCCAGTCCAATCAGTGCAATACTCCATTCACCAACGCTCCAATCAAATGGTGGGAAGTAATTTGCACACAATACAGATGATCATTCCTTTAACATCAAAGTGTACGACATTACATCTGAACCTCAACCGATGAAGGAATGTTTAAAGCTCCCCCTTGTATATTGTGCTTCTTCTTCTTCTTCCTCTTTGCAAACGTCTCGAGAAACATGATGCATAGATGTCCGCATAGGTGAGTGTTAAAGCCCTGGTTGCGCCGAAAATTCTAGAAAACATGTCTTCTGTGAGTTAAATATCTTTGTAAGGCTTCTGGCGATTGCAGATCACTAAATGAGTCGAAATAGTAGACGGTATCCGCATTTTTCATAACATAAGACACCCTGTGGGTGCCCAGGCCTCCAGCAACATCCAAATTCACAATACCACACTCACCAGTTTTCTACAAAGTCTTCTGTAATGTATCCGTCGTAAACACACAACGGAATCTTGGAATGTTGAATTTTTTTCTAACGGACTTAAGATCAGTATTTGTGAGTGTGTCGACGTAGTAGAACCGTTAATGGGCTTTTATTATTTGTGAATAGACCAAACCCTTTCCTGTATGGTTTCAAGTATAGTCATCTGCCGATGGCTGCAGCCTCCATCGTGCGGTTATGTCTCCTTGCCCCTTCTAACTGCGCTTGAGAGTTCTTGACTGCCGGCCGCGGTGGTCTCGCGGTTCTAGGGACCGTGCGACTGCTACGGTCGCAAGTTCGAATCCTGCCTCGGGCATGGATGTGTGTGATGTCCTTAGGTTAGTTATGTTTAAGTAGTTCTAAGTTCTAGGGGACTGATGACCACAGCAGTTGAGTCCCATAGTGCTCAGAGCCATTTGAACCATTTTTGAGTTCTTGACTGTTCGAGCAATAATAGCTGCAGCACTATCAGCAAGGGACCCTACCACCGAGAGTGCAGAGTAATGGGAAACTCCGTTGATGCTTCATGTCGTTCGAGAACGCCAACACCGGCCATAGGACTTTGATCAGGCAGGTAAACGCTCAAAATAGACAGCGCTGCGTGATACAGCACGACATTGTGTGAGTTTTCACAGACCACTTTTGTTAGTTTCATGGTAGCGAAATAGTGGACCTCAGATAGTGCACGAGGCACTCTCCGAATTTCTGGAGGGAGGCCAGATGCTGGAGGTGGAACCTTTCGTCACAGTGATCGTGCTGTACCAACTAACGGGGAACACCGAGCAAATCGTCAGGGCATGACGGTTTATCGATGGAATTTTATCGTACCTTCGTTTATCTCACGGGCTGCACGTAGACTGCGATATATAATGAACATCCGTCGCCGGCGTTCGCGATAACTACTGAACTTAAGAAGTGTATCATCATACCCACCAGGTCAGAGGACTAAAGACTCTTAACGCTCTTGAACTTCGACTACGTAGTCCTCATACGTATTCTCCAGGCCTGTATGAAGTCATTATTTTCAGATCGCCTGCTGACGGATCACACTTGTTTCCGGCGGTAGAAATAGTATTTATACAGCGCTGCGCGATTACCAGGACGTCGCCGTCTTGTTGTTCAACCGACTACAGGGGGCGTGGAGCTCAGTCGATTTTTATAGGGGGAATCACATGTTCTTCGGTGCAATTATGGACGGATTGGGAATCAAGCATGCATTTGTCACGATGACCATGCGCCTCTAACACGACGTGCGTTCAAAAGTGGTGGTAAGTGCGAGGTGCGCAGTCTACCGTGCTGTACCACGGGGTGCCCCCTGTCGGTCCTGTTACATGCGATATGCCTCTATGGTATCCGCAGGGGGCTGGTAGGAGTGTCAATGCGACATTTGACCTTTCAGTGGCGCGCCGATGCTGATGATGTGGTGTTATTAGTGTGGACATGACGTATGGTGCTAGCTCGGTTACAGCGATATAGAATGACAGCGGGAAGCGTCCTCAACCTCCGGAAGTTACGCTGCATGAATGTTGGTCGACGGTTGCGACAGGAAAGGAAGGTCAACTCACGCTGGTGTCAAGCATTAAATGCTTAGATGTCACATTCCAAGCAGATGTACAGCGAACGGAGGCAGACAGGTACCATCGTATCTCGGACTTTCGTCCATTTGCGACGTTTACGAACAGACTTGGTAAAGAACGTCACCTATGTAAATGTGTATTTGGCACCAAGATCCACTCACCAAGATTCACACATGCAGCTGACGTTTTACTCTCAATGAGCACAATGGTGACGAGACTCAAGCGACGTAGGGTGCCTGTGTGATTGTGGGGCACCTACTTAAAAGTCAGTTCGCAACACTCACGCTACTACTAGGCGAGGGTGGCCTCGGACTGGGGAACGTGCATGACAAGGCTCGAGCTTTATACGTTTACATGACGTTCCGTCTGTGTCGCAGGTATTACCACAGTCTTACTAGACTGGTGACTGTAACTCTGGCGCCCACACCAATGGTACAACCTACTACCGTGCGTCATATACCCCGGACGACATCTCACTGTAAGATGTTCTATTTGAAGCTGAGTTATGTTAGGGCGGACTTCCCAGCGACTCGACCACTGACACCGCGCAACGTATACCGCATCCTGCATCGCCGCCGCTCAAGGAATATCATGGAAAGCAAATATCCTGACAAGAATTGGAGGAAGATGTGGTGTGTATTACAAAACAAATATATCCAGTCCGTCGTGGTCGCACGTTATGACTAATCAACTCCCTTTTACGCTGCAGCTGCATGACAGTCGACACAGACGAATGTCGGTTACAAGGAGACCATAACACGATTTCCCTAAAACTACGATCAGTGCAAGAGGGATCAAAATAAATGAACACATGTCACGCCTCACCTGTCAACATTCAACCATTTCTAAGAAAACCACACTCGAAGTTTAAGAGTTAATTTGTGTTCCTTTTATTCCAAACGAAGTGGTGGCACAGTGGCTATCGTGCGGCGTCAAATTTTCACGTCACGTGTTCGAAATCAGATTATTATTGGTATTATTCTTTTTTATTTATCTACCTATGCCTGTAGAAGGCAACTAAACGAATGTTTTCCACTGTATATTGAAATAACACTGTGCTTATTCTTCTAATAAATGTATGTCTGGCGAATGAATTAAAAGGAGAAAAAGAACAAGGAAAAATAAACAATAAATGAGTGGACAAATTATTTCAAATTGTTACCTGTGAAATTCCGCAAGTGCATCTTGTTTCATAAACAGTCGTAAGCGCCAGTTTTCGGAAAAGTTATCCGTTACGCGTGGTTTGCCGCGAAATTATTGCCAGCAATGTTAACGACGAAGAAATGTCGCTGTGGCAAGCCTGCCTATGTGCGATGCAGCTGGTATTCGGAATTACCTTGTTTCGAATGTTTCTACGATCGGTGTTATCCATGGGAATGCACCAGTTCTTCCTGAAGAATAAACGTAAGAACAAAATGCTGATATAAGAACAAAATATAAGAATATAAGAATTGAAAAAGCCTGCAACCCCTAAATACCTGACACAATGTATTACATAATACATGTATAACGCTTATTGTGAAACCTAGTTTTAGTTTTTCAGTTATTATAACACCCTTGCATCCAATAACTTTATAAGTAACATTAATGTAGTAACCTTCTATGGATGTGGGTAGATGAATGGCAAAAAAATAAATAAAATAAAATCAATAAGAACAATAATCGGGTTTCGAAGACGGGACGAAAAATTTAAAAGCCGCGATGCTAGTAGCACTGTGCCAGCAGTTGAGCCGATCTAAGCACCCGCTAAGAAAAATCTAAATTATGAGCAAAACTTCGATGATCGTATTCTCAAAAACGATTGCGTATCCACGGATAAGGCGAGACACGCTTTCGCTTCATAAAATTTCGGGTTACTGCCGCATAAATCTGACTTCTTCTTCTAATATTTCGGCTGAATACCGTCCAGCCATCTTCAGAATGAGCCGAGGTGACTGACGCTCCAGTTTTCTTTCTTTATTGTTATTTTCACACCTGATACAGGTAGGCCAGCAGCGGCATACTACGCCGCTCTTCGGCCACTGATAAGACTAGTGATACAAAAGGAGACAGTCGCAGAACAGACATGGTGGATATACAAACGTAGACCCACAAAATTAAAACACATGGAGCCGTTCACGGGCGCAGTATCCAAAATAAAAACGTTCAGAAACGTGGACACGCACAGAGATGGCAGAGACGGCACACGCGAACATTGTAGCACAAACGCCAAAACACTGGAACACTGTAACACGAACACGACGGCACACACAAACACTAGGCGATGATCTCCGGCACTTGAAAGTTCACTACACATGTATGAGTCTGGGGACCTGCCAAAAAGGGGAAAAGGTGGGAGGAGGGAGAGGGGAGGCTGTAGGTGCCAGCAGCAGGAGAGATGGGAGGGGGAGGAAAGAAGGTAAGGAGGTTAGGGGAGGCCAGGGGGACAGGAGGGAGGGAGGAAGGGAGGAGGGAGAGAAGGGAGAGAGGGTGCCCTTGGGAAAAACACATAGGGGGTGGATGGGGGGGATCAAAGTTGGTAGGAGGGGTAGATGGAGGGGATGAGGGCATCATCAGGGAGGGTGACTTGGTGGAAGCTACCTTGGATGAGGGTATGGAGGGTGGAGAGATGGAGAGCAGGTGAGATATGAGACAAGTGGGTGAGGGGGATCAAGTTTGCAGGAGGTGTAGAGGAGCCGTATCCATTCGAGAAAAATGACTAGGTGCAGGAATGGAATGAGGTCGTAGAGGATCCGCGTGGGGGACGGGAGGCAGATGCGATAGGCGAAGCGGAGCGCATGGCATTCTAGGATTTGAATGGATTTGTAAAAGGTATGAGGGGCGGAAATCCATGCAGGGTGGGTGTAGCAGAGGATAGGGCGGATGATGGGTTTATAGGTGTGGAGAATGGTGGAGGGGTCCAGACCCCACGTACGGTCAGAAAGGAGGTTGAGGAGACAGAGGCAGGAGTGTGCCTTGGCTTCTATTGTCTGGAGATGGGGGATCCAGGAGAGGCGACGGTCAAGGGTGATCCGAAGATACATGAGGGTGGGAGTGAGAGTGATAGGATGGCCATAAATGGTGATATAGAAGTCGAGGGGTGGTTTTGCCTACGATGATCGCCTGGGTCTTGGAAGGATTGACCTTGAGCAACCACTGGTTACAGCAAGTGGTGAACCGGTCAAGATAGGATTGAAGAAGGTGTTCGGAGCGTTGCAGGGTGGGGGCAAGGGCAAGGAAGATGGTGTCATCAGCGTATTGGAGAAGGTGGACATGGGGTGAAGGCGGCGGCATGCCCGGCGCACACAAAAGGTACAGAAGAGGGCAGAGGACAGAACCTTGGGGCACACCGGCAGAGGGGTAGAAGGTGTAGGAATCTGTGTTATGGATGGTGACATAGGAAGGACGTTGGGAAAGAAACGACCTGATCAGATGGACGTAGTTGATAGGAAGGGCGAAGGTTTGGAGCCCGAAGAGGAGACCAGAATGCCATACACGGTCGTAAGCGCGTTCAAGGTCGAGGGAGAGTAAGATGGCGGAGTGACGGGAGTTGAGCTGTTGGGAGAGGATGTGAGCGAGGTGAAGGAGAAGGTCATCAGTAGAGTAGGGTGGTCGAAAGCCACACTTGGTAACGGGAAGGAGGCGATGCTGGCGGAGATGCTGGTGGATGCGTCAGGTAGGATGGATTCCAGGACCTTGCTGAAGACCGAGGTAAGGCTGATGGGATGGTAGGAGGAGACAGCAGATGGTGGTTTATCGGGTTTGAGGAACATCAGGATGTAGGAGGTATTCCACAGGTCGGGGTAGAAGCTGGTGGACAAGACCACATTAAAGAGTCAGGCCAGGGTGGAGAGGCAGGAGGCGGGAGCTTCATGGAGATGGCGATAGGTAACACATTCGTGACAGGGGGGCAGTGCTGCATTTCATGCGGAGTGTAACGATGATATCCTGAGTTGTGATGGGGGTACTGAGTTCGGTGTGTGTAATGTTGTCCAAGTACTGTAAACCAGGAGCGAGTGGATGGACAGAGGTGTCAGTTTGATCGCGGACATCAGGGAAGAGGGAGTAGTCGAACCGGGGATCGTCAGGAAGGGTGAAGATATCAGAGAGGTAGGAGAGAAAGTGATTGGCCTTACTAAGGTTGTCAGGGAAGGGGCGGTCATCATGATGAAGAGGGTAGTAGAGGGGGGGGAGGGTTTAGATCTGGTAAGGCGGCAGAAGGCTGACTAGTACTTGGATGAGTTGAATAGGTAGTGAAGCATTAAGATGGGTGCATGTCTGTCGCCAGTTCCGGCGTTTCTTAGGCAAGAGCAAGATTCTGACGTGTCGTTGTAGTTGTCGATGGCTTCGTAGTGTATCCCGGTCGCGCATGTGGAGGAAGGCACGGTACAGACGGCGAGATTCACAGAGGAGGAGGATGACCTGTGGGGTTAGAGTGGGGCGGTGCAGGTGGATGGCGACGGTGGGGACGTGGGCCTCCATGGCCTCAGACAAGGTCTGCTGGAGAAAGGAGGCAGCGTGGGTAACATCGTCAGGGTGGTGGTAGGCGGGGGGTTGCTATTGACCTGGATAGAGAGGATATCCTGATAGGCAGTCCAGTTGACATGGGAATAATCATGGACATACTTCAGGGGAGGGTCGATCCAGGGTTCGGGAAGGGGGTGTCGACCATCTGAAATGGTGAGGAGAATGGGGAGATGGTCACTTCCAATAGGATCAAGGACGTCCACCGCTTTGCGGTCAAGGACGTTAGGGGAGGAGAGGATGACATCGGGAGTGGCATTGGACTCAGGGCGGGTGTGCTGGGGAATGGGAACGAAGTCACCTTGGAGGGTGGATAGGAACTGATGCCACTGCCATAACTGGGCATCAGAACAAATATGGATGTTGAGGTCGTGGCAATCACTCACAATGGAGGAGAAGGTACGGTCGATTTGGGAAAGGAAGTCGAAAGGAACAGGTGCAGTGGGGTGGACATAGATGGTGACGCAGGTAATGGTAAGGCTGGGGAAGAAGAGATAAAGGATCAGGTGTTCTGTGGGGTCAGGAAGGAGGGGTTGAAGACGAACAGGTTCACATAGCTACTCCACCATGCGCTATCGGGAGAGGATTATCAGAGTGGTGGAGGAGTTAGGGTGATGCGTGTACAGTATGCTGGGGCTACAGAAAGGTTTCGTTCAAGAGGAAGGCATCCACATGGTGGGTTGTGAGTGTGTGCATGAGGAGGTTCTTGTTGGTGGGTAGGGAGCGGATGTTGTTAAATAATATACGGTGCTGTCATGCCATGACAGGAATTTAGACAAGGGTGTCGAGATGGGAGAAGGTGAAGTGTACTTGGTTGTGGGAATAGGTGGCACAAGTGTCAAGCTGTATCGGGTGGCGAGGGATACCTGCTGGAGGGTGTGGGGGCGCTGGAATGGTGGAGGTTCTGGAGAACGATGGTGATAAACCTGATGATATATAGGAAGAGAGTAACTTGTTCTCGAAAAAACAGTTATTGTTGATGACCATGCAGCTTTTCCCTGGAATAAACGATGATTAACTGAAAACCTCAGCTGCCGACAGGTGTTGTTGATATACCTCGATGTGGACAGCTGAAAATGTGTGCATATGTAGAATTGTGGACAGTTGGGAATGTGAGTCTAACGGGAAGTGTGCAAGGGATAAGTCCCTGCAGTCGCGCTATTCATCTGTGTCCTCAGTGGCTCAGATGGATAGAGCATCTGCCATGTAAGCAGGAGATACCGGGTTCGGGTCCCGGTCAGGGCACACATTTTCAGCTGTCCACATCAAGGTATATCAAAAACACCTATCGGCAGCTGAGGTTTTCGGTTAGTCATCATTTAAACCTGATGGTGTCCTCGGCAGCGGGGGGGGGGGGGGGGGGGGCGAAGAGGGAATTGCCTGGAGGGGTGGGGACATCCAGAGGGCAGATGGGGATGGTGACTTCAGGAGTTGCAAGGGGGGCGGGGGTCGGCCTCGCATTTCTGGGAGTATGTGGGATGCGGGAGGTTGCAGGTGTTGCAGGATGGAGGAGACTAGAGGTTGGGACACTGCCTGAGGAAGTGCCTCGTGGCATTCTGATGTTGGGTGTGCTTTGTAACGCATGCACCTCTGGCAGTGGGTGGACTGAGGAGGGGAATGGGAGGGGTCGACCTTGTACCATCAATGGAACAGAAGGGCACCCTCCTTCAGGAGAAAGTCGATGGAAGGTGTGTGCTCAGAATACACCTGCATGAGGCAGGTGGGGCCAGCAGGATTGAAAATCTGGCACACCGCATGGACGTCTAGGTAGAGATGCGCCTTAAACTCCGCCAGCACCTACTCCTCCATGATCGTTGGACTAAGGCGAGTGATCACGGCGGTGATGAACAGTGGGCAATGCAGGGCTTGGTGTTGGCGGGAGGGGGAAGGGGAAGGAGCAGGGTAGAGGGAGGCATTGGGGCCAAAGTGAGTGATGGGGATTCGGGAGAAGATGTCGGAGTGAAGGGTGGGGCTAGGGGAGGTCATGAGAATGGAGTCCTGATGGGTAGTGAGGAGGGAGATGGGAGCTCCGGGATAGTGTTGCCATCGGAGCAGCATCAGGTTACGGGCTTCGAGGAGTGAGGGATCAGGATGGAACAGGAGGTATTTTTTGTAGGAGGAGGGGGAGGGGAAGAGGGAGGAGGAGGAGGAGGTGGCAGAAGGGACAGGCGGATGGACATCCATGGCACCTGGGGGGGGGCGAGGACTGTGTTGGGACTTTTTGGGAGTGGAGGGGGCAGGGGTGTTGCTGGGGCGCGTAACAGCGACTGAAGGGTGAGAAAATGCGTGTGGGACAGGAACAACTGGGAGATGGCAGGAGGTGGCCGGACCCGGTGTGGGTGCTGGTGCTGGTGCCGAAGATGGGGATGGTGACAGTGATGGCGATGACAGTGGCGAAGACGATGACGTTGGTGATGGTGAGAGAGGGGTGTGGGTCGAGGCCCTCTGGGCCACCACCTGGGGGAGGCTGCAGAGACGGTGGAAACAGGGTGAGGGAGAGGAGGGAAGGGATCAGAGGAGGAGGCTAAGGAGGAAGGAGCAGAGGACGGGCTACAAAGAGTGAAGGAGAAGGGAAGGTGAGAAGCGAGGGTATGGAATAAGGGGAGGGTGATTGCACACACCACGTAATTGTGGTGGTGGCGGCGGTGGGAGAGGTATATACGATGGCGGTGGTGGAGGTAGTGGTGATTGGGGTTGTCATGGCTACAATGGAGGAGAAGAACAGGACAGGACTGGACAAAGCTAAAGAAGACAAAAGGAACTCACGAAGACGGACGAAGAAGGACGAAGAAGGACGACTGGGGCCGATGTCCCATTACACTGCATTAGGCTGCCACTGGTTGGAGGTGACTGCAGAGGCTGTTGGGCTGCTGGGCTGCTGGATCGCTCTTGGCTGAATCGCTGGCTGACTGGATCGATGGCTGGATCGCTGGTTGGCTGGATTGCTGGTTGGCTGGTCCTGGAACATGTAGCACTTCGATAAGTGGCTATGCCGTTATCGAAGGGCGGTACTGTTTCGAGGTACCGCCGGAGATGGACGCTCCAGCACTTACTCCGTCCTTTTAAAGCCGTAGACCGCACCACTGCGCATGCGGCCACAGATACAAAAGGCGCTAGAGACGATAATCGGCGGCGAAGACGTATGGTACATACATGGAAACAGATGTATGACTGCGCAGTCGAACCACACGGCGAAAGCGATGTAGCACAGCGAGCTGCACCGTCGCGACGTCTTTGTGATTTTATTACAGAAATTGCCGGATTCCAAGAAGAGGAGAAGGCGCTGGAATCTGCAAGCTTGAAGCCCACACTGTTTTGGAGGGATGTTGACGACACGTTTTTAGTGTGGTCCCATGGTGAAGACAAGTTAAAAGGATTTTTAGATCATCTGAACTCCATCCACAGACAAATTCAGTTCACGACGGAAATCGAAAAAGATTGATGCCTTCCATTTTTGGATGTGCTGGTACGGCGTAAAGATGATGGCACCTTGGGACACGAGGTTTATCGAAAACCGACCCATACGGATTTATATTTACGCGCAAATAGCTGCCACCATGCTTCAGAGAAGATGAGTGTACTCAGAACTCTAGTACATAGAGCACATGTAATTACTGACGAGCAGTCTCGAGGACGAGCTTTTACACGTGAGACGAGTTTTTGAAGCCAACGGGAACTCACAAAAGCAGATACATGAGGCGCTACAAATGAAACCGACTGGGGGTATAAGTAAATCAGAAGAAGACAAGGAAAGTTTTAAATCGATGGCTTTTCTGCCATACGTGGGAAGCCTATCGTCAAAAATAGGACGGATCCTCAGTATGCACGAAGTGAAAGTGATTTTTCGCCGTCCACCAAAGACAGCACCACTTCTCTTTTCCGTTAAGGATGATTTGGTGCTTCGGAAGGCTGGGGTTTACAAGATCCTCTGAGTGCGGCCGTTCATACATCGCACAGACGAGATGCACTATCCAGGAGAGATGCACAGAGCACCGCAGGTACACCCGGCTCTTACAACCTAATAAATCTGTGGTGGCCGAGCACTGTATTGACACTGGGCACTCTATGGTCTACGATAACGTCGAAATTTTACCCTCGACTTCAACCTTCTGGGACTCAGTGCTGAGGGAAGCAATTGAAATTCGCTTGGCGAGTTCAGCTTGGACAGATCTTGGAATCCGGCAAATTCTGTAATAAATTCACAAAGACGTCGCGACGGTGCAGCTCGCTGTGATACATCGATATCGCCGTGTGGTTCGACTGCGCAGCCATACATCTGTTTCCACGTATGTGCCATATGTCTTCGCCGCCGATTATCGTCTCTAGCGCCTTGTGTATCTGTGGCCGCATGCGCAGTGGTACGGTCTACGGCTTTAAAAGGACGGAGCATGTGCTGGACCGTCAGTCACCTCGGCTCACTCTGAAGATGGGTGGACGGTATTCAGCCGAAATATTAGAAGAATTAGTCAAATTTATGTGGCTGCACGCCCGTAATTTTATGGATCATTATTTGCGCCGCGAAAATATGAAGATAAACACGCTTTCGCTTATTTTGCCTCCACTTCCACTGAGAAAAGTTTGTGGGAAATCGGGTTATAGCACTTGGCGTGATCTCCTCGTTGGTGTGCGGTGAGGCGGGTGAGGTGTGGCCCCAAGCACGGCAAATATTGGCTTTCCTGTTACGTACCGCCCCCCGCACGATATCGCCGGATACTCTCTACTTCCTTCAAGAAACGTACTTTCCTATGCCTTGGATAAGGAGGATGGTAGTCAGTTACCTATATAGCTACACGTCCAAGAATAAGTTGGCGTTTGGGAATTTTCTGCAGGAGGAACTTGCACAGCTGCAGAAACGTCGACGATACAGGCAAGAGATTGCTTAATTACCTGCCACTGATATTTCCTAACACGCCGGACAGATGTGTGCACAGGGTGTGAGATGACCAAGTAGTGAAGCTAAACTATGCTTCTTTTTAGGTCCCAGGCACAGAACTCGAGTTTTTCATAACGTGAAGGTAATCCCGTCACGCGCTCCATCAGACGAAAGGGTCCGGAACCCTATCGCTTTCTCGCGATAGGGTGCCGGAGGGGACTGCCACATCCGCTATGAGTTTAGCTTGCTGCAAGTGCACATTCCTTGTATTGCTCTCGGTCCATAGCTCTTCTGTTTACTTTTCTCTTCCCTATCAGGAATTTTCTGGAAAGTTACGCACCATTTGATGTTGGGGCTACACTTACGAGTACGCAACAAGAACTGTTTCATTTAGTGTAAGTTACAAAATACATTGCTACATTCTGCCAAATAATTACGCTCTCGGATTTAGTTCCCCTTCGTATTTCGCTTCTGTCATTTCAATCGAGTTAAAAAAAGTGTAACGTAAAAGAGGCAACTGTCGCAAAATAGACACGATGTCACCAGTTAGAGTCGGCACGCTCCCTTATTTTTTAAACTGCATTTCGGCTGTCAGATAAAGGTATCAGTGTGATGGAACTTCAAAGATAATTCGCTTCACATTTTAACCCATCAGCAATGGAAAAAAAATGTGCGCAACAACAGCTGGTGGCTCGTCGAGATCACAAGAGTATACATTCTACCGCAGCCACCGGCCACACGCCGCCTCCTGCCTTCTACCAGGTGACGAGGCGAGGCGTGGCTCGGGGCTGTAAGTCTTTTTACCAGCTGTCATTTTCTTGTTTGAAGTTGCAGTACCTAATACTGGATTTTGCATTTTTGAAATTAATGAACGTTGTGTAAACGTTGTAAATAGATTCGCAAGGGAAAAAGTCTAACATTTGTGACATATAGTTCACTTTGGGTTTAATAGAGAGGAGAAGGCAGTGGTGGCAGCTCGATATCTTTGCACAAAACATGTCAGGAAAGGATTTTCTTGTTTCAAGAAATATCGTTCTGGCATGAACGATTCTCAACATTCAGGAAATCTCGATAACTGATATACATCATGAATGCCGACCATTTAACCGTCGTGCGACATTTGGATTCAATAGGAAGTGTTCATAAGTCGGAGTTAGGAGTACTACATGCTCCGATTCACAGCAACAAAAACTAAACAGGTGAATGATCTTACTGCGTTTTTGCTTGATCGTCATCAGTTCGCTCAGTGAGTGTTCCAATGCAATATTGTTACTGGTGATGAGTTATGATGCGTTTACGCGTTAAACTTCTTAAGATGAAATTAGCAGTTGACCCCTAACGAAAGACATATACTCGAGCAAAGGACAGAGTCATCATAACATATTTCTCCTGGTCGCTCAAAAAGGGTGTTGTGCTCTACGAACTCCACCACAGGGATGGGTCCAGAGCAGCTAGTCTTAGTTGGCAACGTCTGGGACATCATTCGGTCGGAGTGTAGGAAAAACGACCAACATAACTGCATCACACGTTGCTCCTACGCGATAACAAAATCTGCTAACGTCACGAACAAAACTGTCCAGGAGGTTGTGTGGGAGTCATCCCTCACGCACTTGTTCTTCTGATCTTATGGCCTCAAATGTTTACCTTTCCCGCTCCTTATCGAACAGTCATCAAGAAAATTCCTTTCGGGATGAAATTAAAGCTTAAATCTAGTTTAACGACATCTTTAACTCAGATCCAGTAGGTTTGTGCAGGCGTGAAATCGATAAAATACCTGAACAGTGTCAGACTGTTTTAGGTAATGTGAAAGGGAACACAGGATGTTCCATGAGGAATGGTCAGTTTTCAGGGATAGGACAGGAACGATCATTCGAGCAAAACAGGCTAGTAATCATTGGCTGCGAGGTGCATTCCTTAAGAGCTATGAGCACTACTACATTCTTGATATCGTAAGACAAATTTCTTCTACTACAAGCTCATATGTTTCCATATATTTGGAGGAGGTACAGTGGACCAGAACAAGATCAAATAGTCTGGTAGACATGGACCCTAAAATGCATACCTAAAGAAAATGGTTCAAATGGCTCTGAGCACTATTGGACTTAACAGCTGTGGTCATCAGTCCCCTAGAACTTAGAACTACTTAAACCTAACCAACCTAAGGACATCACACACATCCATGCCCGAGGCAGAATTCGAACCTGCAACCGTAGCAGTCGCGCGATTCCGGACTGCGCGCCTAGATCCGCGAGACCACCGCGGCCGGCGCATACCTTAAGAGCAATGAGAATTTGTTCAGTAGAAAGGATGCGCTCCGCTGCAGCAAAGATGAACAAGTGCTCATACCGCTTAAAGTAACCACTCTGGAGGCCATGGTTACTGGACATATTTTCTTGTTTTGGTTCACACCACCACCTCCCAAAATATGGAAAGCAAACAGCTTAGAGTACAAGAGATTTGTTTCGCAGTATCAAAGATGAAGAAGTGCTCATAGCTCTTAAGGTATGTATTATAGAGAACATCATAACTAGACAAATGTTTGCTTCGAATGATCGTTCATGTCATATCCCTGAATAATGACCACTCCTGTTGTAAAATCCAGTATGTGGCTGCTTGCTTCTCTCTGATGATTACTCTCATGCTGAATAAACTAATGGAAAACGTTATTAAAATATGTACTTTGCTAATACACACGAAACACAACTTACTACAATATCGTTAGGACGAAAATCTATTTTAGAAACTCAAAGTGAGCAGGCCTATATATGGACGAATTAGTAAGATATTACTCACGTTGGACTTCCGAACGGTCTATGTTCACTTGTTGTCATGTGTCATACGCAAGTAAACTGGAAATGTGGTAGTTCACAAATAAAACTGCGTATTCACACTTACTAAAAATTACGTAGGCAGAAGCGGGAGGTGGACAAACCAAACGTGCAGTTTCATATGTTTTCCGCCCTTACGCTATGGGGTACTGGAAGTAGCGACAGCAGTTTTGATAGAGAATATTTCTTATGGTTTTCATATTGATTTTAGATTTGACTGCTTTCTAGGTTCGTCGCAAGGATAAAAGTCTAGCGTCCAGCGAGACTCGAACCACAAGCCAAAGCAGCTTTCACTTTACAGGCTACCATGTTATCTCAGATCTAGCGAAGAGCTGCTGCGTGTGTCTTTGTATTACTCTCCTAATTGTGGCTAGAACAGATAAAGCGAAATGTAAAAGACGAGCTTAGTCGGAGTTTCCGTGTGGCACGACTTTCTTGGAGTCAATATCATAAATTAATAACTGTATGTCACATCTTAAGTGAAAATCATTGCAGTTATTCAATGGAAATGTCATGAAAAATCAAATTAATTTAGCTCAACATTTCTGTGCTGATCAGGAATTAACTCGCAGTCACCAGAGTTGCCAAATATATTTTACGTTTTTGCCAAGATTTTGTTATACTACTAGTAGGAAGAATACCAGCTTATGAGTTCCTTCAGGGGGCTGAAAAGTGAAGAAGTGACCAAACCTTACCTCTCAATGCTGCGGCTGTCAAGAGCAGGAACACACAATGTGTAAAATTATATCAGTGAGTCTCTCTCGCATTTCCGTAAGTAGGTTTAGGAACTAGAGTTTTGTTACTGATAATACTCAGATGCACTGACTGCAAAACAAACAGAAGTCAGTGGCTGTCACAGTTATTAGTGTTTCCCTACCTTAAGCATAATGAAAACTAAAAAGATAATTCACCAGACGGGATTCATATTTTGGAGCATTCTGATGGTTATACTGCAAACATTACCACGTCTTTTGATCATTATTGACTTCGAAAATATTTTTCTCAAGTACGCAGCCATTGGCACTATCACCAAAAGATAGAAACACAAATCAATAGACAACAACACACCACTGATTGTAAAACGTGACTATGCACTAAAACCATACGCCACGACAGAAAAAATACCCTCAAAATAGAGTGAAAAAAGACAAACCAGCTAACATGAAGGAGAAGCAGTTGTCACCAGAACGTGAAACAAAGAACAGAGAACGCCGCCTAGAGTACGTCATCGTTAAGCAAAACTTTCATCCAATCTATAAATACTGAAAACATGACAAAAATCATCTACTCGTAAGTATTGCAATATTATCACATACGATGCGTAGTCAACAAAAGCGAAAAGCGTCTAAGTTAAAGAGCTTGTCAACTTGCAGTAAGCTTAAGACAAAGAAAGCCAAGCTGACTGTGGTTCCAAATTTCTATGCTGCACTGCACAGTCGGCGCAGAGCATTATTAATTTTATTTCCTGATGGTTTCATATGAACTTCACCTGTACACTAGAACAATATTCATATGAGCGTTATCGGGGAGTAGAGCGACGGCTGTAATAGTAGGTGGTGAACCCTCACGAATCGGTGGGAGCAGAATCATATCATGGAGTTACATCCATACCCTGTACGATCACTTATTGTTCCTCACCTGCATATGCTGTGGGAAACATGCCCTAATACCCTTATCCATCCAAATCCCTGTTAACTTCTATACAACACTCCATCCCCTCTCAACCCACATTGTACCAGCAGAAGATATGGTCCAGGCCTTCCCTGAACGAAACTCTCGAACATTAAAACAAACACACCGCAGGCAAGTAGTGCTGGAGAATCGGAATCTAACACAGAAATGTCAGTCTGGCACATCAGTGCTGGAGCAGGCCGGGCGTAGGTAGCAAAAAGTAGACTAATCAAACTAAACAACAAAATAAACACAAAGTAATTGGGATCCACTTGAAGAAACTTTCCTACGCCACTGCGTATAATATTCACAACATGAAACTTTAAGAACATCACTGCTGTTTTGAACATAGATGGAAGAACATCAAACGGGACATGCTCGGAGTCAGTGAAACGTATTTCAGAAACGAAGCGACTACTGCCCTCATGTCTAGGCGCTTGTTATTTCAGAATGACTCAGATATAAATTCACATAATGTTGGCATAGCTCTGCTAATTCACAACAGAAGGAAACACTTTATCAGCAAGACCATATCCATTTCAGACAGGGTGATCTATATGATCCATGAGGCGAATACTAAGACTGTCATCCAAATTACTTGTGTCTACGCTCCTACTTCCACCTCAACCGATGAAGGACTCTGACAGTTCTATGAAGATTTGACACAAGAAAAAAAAAAAAATCGCGAAATCGGGGGGGGGGGGGGGGGGAGAGGGGGGAATGATGATATTTTGATATTTTCCTAACGACCAACAGAAAAGTTAAGAGAAATTGAACAGAAGGAGCTCTCGACAGAGATTAAAAGCAATATCAGAGCAGCGGTAAAGAAAGTCAAAAGTCAGTACATTCCAAAAACAGAAAAATTCGAGATTCAGCCTCGAAACAGAACCGCTCATAGAAGAAAGGCAGAAACACTGACAGAAATGCACCCAATTACAGAGTCCTCAAGAAAAACGTGAAGAAGGCTCTCAGAAGACATCAGTGGACTCAGAACACAAGATTGATCTTCGAGGTCACAGAAGTCAATGTGAACATAAGTCCTTCGCTCTAGTCAATCAAAAGGCAAGTTTATACCCACAACAGTCGGAACGGCTGAGGAGAAGTAGTTACTGAAAGGGAAAAAAATTAAAAAATTATGGAGGACTTTCACTGGAAGCACTACAGTGAATGACCGTCAAGCCAAAGACGGCATGATGAACCACGAAAATTTGTTATGACTGTGGGATCAGAAGAACTGGAACCTATGAAAGTGAAATGGAAACAGCTCTTAAACAGTTCAAGAATTGTAAGACGCCAAGAGAAGATCATATACGTGCGACATTCTTAAAATTGGGGTTGAAATGAAAGCAGGTAGTTGGGCCCAAAATAATTACTCGTGGAGTCGATTGATTGAGTAAACAATACAAGGCCAGATTTAATGATAAAATTACACAATAGTGACCCCAAGTGTAAACAGCATAACTAGTACAACACTATGCAGGTTGAGAACCACTAACTTCAATAATACAGTATCTGATAAACAAAGACTTTACTCTTTAAACAACAGCTACAGAAACCAAAATTATAACCTTTATAAATCCATAACGCAGTCATCTTGATTTATCGCCTTTATCGAACAAACCGTAATCATGGAACCCACTGGTTTTTCGATCCAGGTTAGAACCCTTTAGATGAACACTTTTATGGCATCATTCAAGAAATACAGAAATATGTAATGAATAGTAATAGTACGTAATGAATAGTAAATAATGTTTCCCCTCTGTTGCAGCACGCCTCAGCCGCTATCACTACCCTGTCAGCAGCATAGCACGTGTATGTGGTGTGTTTTCCTATCACATATACAACATTACATGCGGTTCACCGGCACAGACTGTGCCTTCATAAACGTGGAAGGTAGACACTGGTTTCATTAACCTGCAACAGACTGGAATCAACAACATTTCATCAGCTTAATAAATAATATGCCAGCACCCGAATCGAGGTCAGAAGCGTCAGGCGGCTACAAAAACTAAAAGATACACCGGTCTATCACTCTTCGCCTTATAAGGATACCTTTAATGTTCCTTCTAAAATACAATTGACACATTGCAAAGGAATGAGTACTATTACACTCAGCGCCTTGTCTGCGAACCACTCATAGTACAAGGTATAGATATAGCGTTACAACAACTGTGAGCAGATCCAAGAGGCTTCTTCAGTAAACTCTCAGCAGAGCCACAATATAATCACACGTCAGCTTCGTCATGTTTACATAGCCAGAAATGTAGTCATCACATCCACTGATGAAGCACTGATACTTCTGCAATCACACTGCACAAGGCACAGAACGCACCACTTGTTCCTGGCCGCCGGCCGCGGTGGCCGAGCGGTTCTAGGCGTTCAATCCGGAACCGCACGACTGCTACGGTCGCAGGTTCGAATCCTGCCTCGGACATGGATGTGTGTGGTGTCCTTAGGTTAGTTAGGTTTAAGTAGTTCTACGTTTTAGGGGACTGATGACCTAAGATGTTAAGTCCCATAGTTCTCAGAGCCATTTGAACCATTTTTTTGTTCCTGGCCAGTTCTGTCGCTCCAACAGCCACGCCTCGCCTCCGGCTTACCCCACTCCAGTAAACAACCACTTCACACTTTCCGAAACTGACCATATTGAGTGTTTATGGAAAAGGTTCAAGGCAATCGTAAAATGCGTTTTAGACAGGTACTTGCCGAGTAAAACTGTGACGGGAAACTGGACGGGAAAAACCCACCGTGATTCAAAAACAAAGTTTGGAAACTGCTGCGAAAGCAAAGAGAGCTTCACTGCAAGTTTAAACGCAGCCAAAACCTCTCAGACAAACAGAAGCTAAACGATGTCAAAGTTAGCGTAAGGAGGGCTATGCGTGAAGCTTTCAGTGAATTCGATAGTAAAATGCTATGTACCGACTGGAGAGAAAATCCTAGGAAGTTCTGGTCTTACGTTAAATCAGCAAGTGGCTCGAAACAGCATATCCAGACACTCCGGGATGATGATGGCATTGAAACAGAAGATGATACGCTTTAAACACCTTCTTCCAAAGCTGTTTCACAGAGGAAGACCGCATTGCAGTTCCTTCTGTAAATCGTCGCACAAACGAAAAAATGGCTGACAATAATAGGTGTCCAAGGAATAGAAAAGCAACTGGAATCACTCAACAGAGGAAAGTCCACTGGACCTGACGGGATACCAATTTGATTCTACGCAGAGTATGCGAAAGAACTTGCCCCCCTTCTAACACCCGTGTACCGCAAGTGTCTAGAGGAACGGAAGGTTCCAAATGATTGGAAAAGAGCACAGGTAGTCCCAATCTTCAAGAAGGGTCGTCGAGCAGATACGCAAAACTATAGACCTATATCTCTGACGTCGATCTGTTGTAGAATTTTAGAACATGTTTTTTGCTCGCGTATCATGTCGTTTCTGGAAACCCAGAATGTACTCTGTAGGAATCAACATGGATTCCAGAAATAGCGATCGTGTGAGACCCAACTCCTTTATTTGTTCATGAGGCGCCGGCCGCGGTGGCCGTGCGGTTCTAGGCGCTCCAGTCCGGAGCAGCGCTGTTGCTACGGTCGCAGGTTCGAATCCTGCCTCGGGCATGGGTGTATGTGATGTCCTTAGGTTAGTTAGGTTTAAGTAGTTCTAAGTTCTAGGGGACTGATGACCACAGCAGTTGAGTCCCAAAGTGCTCAGAGCCATTTGAACCATTTTTTTTTTTTTGTTCATGAGGCCCAGAAAATATTAGATAGAGGCTCCCAGGTAGATGCTGTTTCCCTTGACTTCCGGAAGGCGTTCGATACATTTCCTCACTGTCGCCTGATAAACAAAGTAAAAGCCTACGGAATATCAGACCAGCTGTGTGGCTGGATTGAAGAGTTTTTAGCAAACAGAACACAGCATGTTGTTCTCAATGGAGAGACGTCGATAGACGTTAAAGTAACCTCTGGTGGGCCACAGGGGAGTGTTATGGGACTATTGCTTTTCACAATATATATAAATGACCTAGTAGATAGTGTCGGAAGTTCCATGCGGCTTCTCGCGGATGACGCTGTAGTATACAGAGAAGTTGCAGCATTAGAAAATTGTAGCGAAATGCAGGAAGATCTGCAGCGGATAGGCACTTGCTCCAGGGAGTGGCAATGACCCTTAACATAGACAAATGAAATGTATTGCGAATACATAAAAAGAATAATCCTTTATTGTATGATTATATGATAGCGGAACAAGCGTTGGTAGCAGTTACTTCTGTAAAATATCTGGGAGTATACGTGCGGAACGATTGGAAGTGGAATGATCATATAAAATTAATTGTTGGTAAGGCGGGTACCAGGTTGAGATTCATAGGAAGAGTGCTTAGAAAATGTAGTCCATCAACAAAGGAGGTGGCTTACAAAACACTCGTTCGACCTATACTTGAATATTGCTCATCAGTGTGGGATCCGTACCAGATCGGGTTGACGGAGGAGATAGAGAAGATCCAAAGAAGAGCGGCGCGTTTCGTCACAGGGTTATTTGGTAAGCGTGATAGCGTTACGGAGATGTTTAGCAAACTCAAGTGGCAGACTCTGCAAGAGAGGCGCTCTGTATCGCGGTGTAGCTTGCTGTCCAGGTTTCGAGAGGGTGCGTTTCTGGATGGGGTATCGAATGTATTGCTTCCCCCTACTTATACCTTCCGAGGAGATCACGAATGTAAAATTAGAGAGATTCGAGCGCTCACGCAGGCTTTCCGGCAGTCATTCTTCCCGCGAACCATACGCCATTGGAATAGAAAAGGGAGGTAATGACAGTGGCACGTAAAGTGCCCTCCGCCACACACCGTTGGGTGGCTTGCGGAGTATAAATGTGGATGTAGATGTAGATGTAGCTGATCCCTGCGTCATAGAACCTCCGGCACTTCCCAGCCCTGAGAGAAGGCATTGCCATTCGATCGACTGTCGGTAAGTGCTGACACGGGACAGGGGAAAGATGTACAAGCACTCCTAATTCTATTAAATATATGTCACTAGGAAAAGAATATCACAGAGGTATCGGAAAATGCAGAAGTCATCATCTTCTTCAAAAATTTTAACAACACAAACGTCCATTAGTCTTTTATGCATATTTCACAAGCTGCTAACAAAAATTATTACGAAGCGCCTGAGTCAGATAGCTGACTTTTACCATCACCTGGAACAGGCTGAATTGAGAAAATGATCAGAACTGTTGACCATATCCAAAAGTACGCACTCTGATAGAAAAGTGTACTGGGTGTAGCATTCTGCCTTAGATGCCTTCAGAGACACGAGATGGCGCTCTACATGATCGAAAAATAGGCAGTACTGAGGGCGGTGAACAGAGCGAGCACGCAATAGATCAGTGTTGTGCGTGGCGCGCAGGAGTGCTGATGTTACTCACGAACTGTTGAGTAATTCTTTCACACAAGTGGAAACGGCTGACAAACCTGCATTATGTGTGGCTACTACGGCATAAAACACCCTGGTGATGTCAGAAACAAAACTATTCGAGAGTTTGCTTGAGAAAACATCCCTCACGCACTTATTTTTCTGATCTTGGTCTCTCAAATGTTTACCTTTTTCACACCTTATCGAATAAGTTCCAAGAAATTTCCTTCCAAAACGAAATTGTATTTTAAATATTTAACTCAGAATCAGTAGGTCTATACAGTCGTGGAATAGGTAAACTACCTGAACATTTGTAGACTGTTGTAGATAATGTGAAAGAAAATACAACGTGTCTCATGAGGAAAGGTCAGTACTCAGTGACATGACAGGAGAGAACATTCGAAGCAAGGAAGACTAGTAATCGTGAGCTCTATACGCTGAGGCGGCAAACGTCATGGGGTACTTCCCAATATCCCATATTTATTTATGCAGTTACTTCAGGCAGACTTGCTTGTCTGTTAGCACTGACAACTCTGAGTAAACGCCGCTGCACTCAGTCGTTAAGTGAAGGCCTAAGGCCACTGTGTTGTCCGTGGTGAGATATAATGCCTGAAATTTGTTATCAGCACGGGCGCGGCCACATAGTTATAAGTGAAGAGTGTTTTCAATTTAAAAAAAAAAAAAAAATCTCACGGGAGAGATAAGGATGGTTCTCGGGTAGGACAACCTTTATTGTCTGTAATATAACATACAGTCACCATTTATTTTTATTTTACAATTTCCATTACCAACTTTAGCCCATATGAAGAGGTACTCATCGGCATTCAATTTCTTCTTTCTTCGTGTACTCAACACAAAAGGCATACTAGGAACTAGTGTACCATATGGGACCTTGGATAAGAGTCCAGTTGTCTCTGCTATGCTCCATGTCTTCCATGTCAGAATATTTGCATCTGGGAAGGCTTCAAGGCCACCATAATCACAATGATTTGTTATTCTCGGCACACTCTTGACACTATGTATCTCGGAATATTAAATTCCCTAACGATTTCCGGAATGGAATGTCGCATGCGTCTATATCCAACTACCAATCCGCGTTAAAAGTCTCTTAATTCGCGTCGTGCACCCAATACCACGTCGGATACTTTTTCATATGAATCACCTGAGCACAAGTGACACCTTCGCCATTGCACTGCCTTGTACATCCTGTGCACACGATACTACTGCCATATAAATTCGTGCATATCGCTATCCCACGACTTTGGTCACCTCAGTGTTATGCACAGCTTAAGTGCTATAAGCACTTGTTCATCTTTGATACCGTGAAATGAATCTCTGCCGTTGAAAGCTCTTTGCTTTACATCTTTGTAGAGGTGGTAGTATGGACCAAAGCAAGAAAAAAAGTACATTAAGCATGAGCTCTAGAGTGCATACCTTAAGGGCTACGGGCACTTGTTTATCTTCGCTACTGTGGGACACATCTCTTTTACTGAATAAGAGCTCATAGCTCTTAAAGTATGTAGACTGTTTCAGAGTCCCTGTCTACTTGACCTTATTTTCCGTTTTTTATCCTTACTACTTCCTCCCTATATATGGAAAGCAAAGTGCTTGCAGTAGAAGACATTTGTTTTTCACTGTCGAAGATGAAGTGCTCACAGCTCTTAAGCTATCCACTTTAGTGCCCATTATTACTAGTACTATTGCTTCGAATAATCGTTCTTGTCATATCCCTGTATACTGACCATTCCTCATGCGTCGTGCCGTATTTTCTTTCATATTATCTGAAACAGTCTGACAATGTTCAGATATGATACTTGAAATTTTATGAGAGTAAAGAGTATTCATGAAGTTTCGGGTTTACATCCGACTGCAATCCCGAAACTTCGTGGAATGTTAAGGTAGCTTACCGAGTCCACACCTTTGGAAACCTACTGGTTTGAACTGAATTTTCCTTCCGAAAGAAATTTTCTGGACGGTTGTTGGAGAAGGACCACGAAAGGTTAATATTTGAGGGCGTAAGAACAGAATAAGTGCGCGAGGAATGGCTTCACAAACAATCTCCTGAATAGTTTTGTTTGTGGGGTAGCAGAATGTGTGCGGCTTTGTTGGTCGTGTTTCTCGTTATGCGACCGGAAAGGTGCCTCAGTTATCGGCAACTAATACCAACTGCGATGGACACACCAGTCGGGTGGCTTTCGTAGAGCACAACACGCTCTTCCAGCCACCAGATGAAATATACTATGACTGATCACGTTCAAGCAAATATTGAGTAATAGTCGCCTGTTTAGGTTTTGTTGCTTTGAATCAGAGCATGCAGTACTACTAAATTTGACTTCTGAACGATTCCTGTTGAATGTAAGTGTCACACGACGATTAAATGTTGCCAGTTCATCACATACATCATTTATCAAGACCTCCAATATTGAAAACCCCTCATTCCAGGCGATCTTCCTTGAAACAAGCAAATCCTCTTCTGGCGTGTTTTGCCTGAAAGCACTCGCCCCACACACAATTCAAAGGATTCGAACTGCCCCCACTGCCTTCAGCTCTCTACTAAACGCAAAGCGAAAAATATTTTGCAAATGATGGAAGATTTCCTCTTGCGACTCTATTTTACAACGCTTACACAACGTTCATACAGAGTGTTTCAAAAATGACCGGTATATTTGAAACGGCAATAAAAACTAAACGATCAGCGATAGAAATACACCGTTTGTTGCAATATGCTTGGGACAACAGTACATTTTCAGGCAGACAACCTTTCGAAATTACAGTAGTTACAATTTTCAACAACAGATGGCGCTGCGGTCTGGGAAACTCTATAGTACGATATTTTCCACATATCCACCATGCGTAGCAATAATATGGCGTAGTCTCTGAATGAAATTACCCGAAACCTTTGACAACGTGTCTGGCGGAATGGCTTCACATGCAGATGAGATGTACTGCTTCAGCTGTTCAATTGTTTATGGATTCTGGCGGTACACCTGGTCTTTCAAGTGTCCCCACAGAAAGAAGTCACAGGGGTTCATGTCTGGCGAATAGGGAGGCCAATCCACGCCGCCTCCTGTATGTTTCGGATAGCCCAAAGCAATCACATGATCATCGAAATATTCATTCAGGAAATTAAAGACGTCGGCCGTGCGATGTGGCCGGGCACCATCTTGCATAAACCATGAGGTGTTCACAGTGTCGTCTAAGGCAGTTTGTACCGCCACAAATTCACGAAGAATGTCCAGATAGCGTGATGCAGTAATCGTTTCGGATCTGAAAAATGGGCCAATGATTCCTTTGGAAGAAATGGCGGCCCAGACCAGTACTTTTTGAGGATGCAGGGACGATGGGACTGCAACATGGGGCTTTTCGGTTCCCCATATGCGCCAGTTCTGTTTATTGACGAAGCCGTCCAGGTAAAAATAAGCTTCGTCAGTAAGCCAAATGCTGCCCACATGCATATCGCCGTCATCAATCCTGTGCACTATATCGTTAGCGAATGTGTCTCGTGCAGCAATGGTAGCGGCGCTGAGGGGTTGCCGCATTTGAATTTTGTGTGGATAGAGGTGTAAACTCTGGCGCATGAGACGATATGTGGACGTTGGCGTCATTTGGACCGCAGCTGCAACACGGCGAACGGAAACCCGAGGCCGCTGTTGGATCACCTGCTGCACTAGCTGCGCGTTGCCCTCTGTGGTTGCCGTACGCGGTCGCCCTACCTTTCCAGCACGTTCATCCGTCACGTTCCCAGTCCATTGAAATTTTTCAAACAGATCCTTTATTGTATCGCTTTTCGGTCCTTTGGTTACATTAAACCTCCGTTGAAAACTTCGTCTTGTTGCAACAACACTGTGTTCTAGGTGGTGGAATTCCAACACCAGAAAAATCCTCTGTTCTAAGGAATAAACCATGTTGTCTACAGCACACTTGCACGTTGTGAACAGCACACGCTTACAGCAGAAAGACGACGTACAGAATGGCGCACCCACAGACTGCGTTGTCTTCTATATATTTCACATCACTTGCAGCGATATCTGTTGTTGAAAATTGTAACTACTGTAATTTCGAAAGTTTGTCCGCCTGAAAATGTACTGTTGTCCCAAGCATATTGCAACAAACCGTGTATTTCTATCGCTGCTCGTTTAGTTTTTATTGCCGTTTCAAATATACCGGTCATTTTTGAAACACCCTGTAAGTTTCAAGTATTCAAAATCCAATATGGAACTGCCGCCTAAATAATGCGATCCGTCTGGCGGCGCAGCGCCCCGTCACAGGGAGGAGTATTTGCACTCAAAAGCCGATCACAATAATGTTATCATTTTTATTCACAGTGGGATGAAATGAAATACGTTGTTTCAAATGAATTATAGGTTTATTTACAGAATATACAAACTTGACATGCAATCTCTTGCAATATATCTGTATTTAATGTCAAATTGTTGGACTTCGTCCTCTTCTTTATGTTCCTCATTCCTCTGTAGTTTCGTCGCTATCATTTTCACCTGGAGGTAAAGACGACCATTAGACTAATTGCATCTTGCGACAACGCATTGGTGTGCTACAACTTATGTATCGGTCTGAACTTAATAATATTGAGCCGTGGCGCTCGTTACTGGCGCACCAGTCTCTTGGATGTCCATTATCGATCCTTCGATGTTTCCTGTCTTTGCTTGCTTTGTTTTGCGCATTCGCGGAGCGAGTGGCAGTTAACGTTTTCTGGGGCTACCTGCTGAGGCGCCGCGAGGCACGAGGTGGAAGCAACCACGTATATGTGGAGTTGGTTGTACGCGGTCTGCCGGTTCAGCATGGAGGATATGCGTTGGCTGCCTGCCTGTCTGCTCTCCTGATTTTGCTCGCAGTGCCTTGCGACCGCCTAGCTAGGGTTGCTACCTGGTGTATCCTACACGAGCCATACCGGACGTCCAGCAGAAGTTAAGGTGCCTTGTGTTTCTTTAAAGATAAGGAGCAGATGTATACGACCTTTTGTAACCAATTTTGGTGGCCCCTTAAGTGTGGCCTTCGCGTTTACACTGCCTCTGGGGAGAGCTAATTCCTTTAAATTTAAATAGTTGGGGTTCCCTGTCCTTTATACTCTTTTGGGGGTTTTATTTGAATTTTCTCTTTGGGGTTCCTTCCTTGTGCTTGGTTAAATGTTTACTTGTATACCGGGAAGTGACTCCTGGTTAAAACTCGGAGAAGGTGTTTGATGTTACTGCCACTTCCGACATTTGTCTTTTCAATTAAGTGATGTCATCCCTTCGAGCGACCTGGTGTCACTCCTCGTTAATTAATGCTTCCTTATGTGTTCTTAATTTTGAATTGGCCATGTGAATTAATATTTTGGAGCGCAGTATAGCACTAAGGCAAGCTCATTGTATACCACCTTGTCCCCTGGTCTAGCACCTTAATTTTCAGTGGCACGAGTTAGCTCCACTACCGGTTTTACTGATGTGCTCCCTTCAAAATCTTGTTTTGTATAAGTTTGCCCCATGTGTGTCTGGGAACACAGAGATGAGCTTTAGTGTGACTTCAGTGCTAGTCAGTTAATGGAATCTTCATTTTGGCTTGGCTTCCACTGAAAAGTTTGAGTGGAGCGTAGTTATTCATTTAATTACTGTAAGTTTGTTTATTTAATGGGGAGCAAGACATTTAAAGACTGTTGGTATTAACTCCCCTAGTTTTGGGCTGTTGCTAATTCGTTCCATATGGCCTACTACTTATTCAATGGCAAGGCTGTTGAATACTTGGTTAGTGGGAGTACAAATTCAAACTATTTATTTGTTACCGAAATTGTTGAAGTGTCTGTGTCGTGATTCAATCACTAGCTACATGTTTGAGCTAAATTGATATAAACCTTACATTGTCTCCTTAAAATTTGTTGCCAGCAGAAACCCTTAAGACAACTAAGTTTTGTCACTGCTTGTGTTAACCTTTACTGGGAGCAATATTTCAGGTAGTTAAATTTTGTCTTAAAATGTGTATTTCTCTGATGTAATAAACGAGTGATAAAAGAAAAGAGCAAAGGGGGCTGGTCCTTCCCATTGTGTCCGGTTACTAAAACGTATGAAATATATAGTACATTTTTGTTACAATCCACACATTAAAATTTACGAGTAAAATTTATTCTGTATTGCGTGCATGCTAGATGCGAGCCACAGCTGCTTCCTCCAGCAATTCTCCTCTAGGTAGAATTGCTTTTTATATAACTTTAGCACCATTCATTAAAACTTCGTGTAGAGTTGGCGACACAGGATACCAACAATGCAAATATGTCTACGTTTTTGCAGTTTCACGAGCAAAGACATCAAATTTCTGAGTATAAAAGTTGTTGCCACTCGAAATCTCTTCCAGATCAGTTTGAATCGTTTGATTAAATATACATTGAGGAGAAGAGCAATTCCTAAATAGGTATCTGGTAGTAGGACAAAGTATGTTCTTCCCCACATTCCATTGTTACCAGATGTATCCAAGATGGCGGCGGTGTCGTCATCCAAGATGGCGTCATGTAGACTTGCCAACAGTGCATGATGTCATCCAAGGTGGCGCATTTTGGCAAGAAGTTTGAATTTTGGTGGGAAGATGGTCAATTGGGCTCCCTCCACTAACTTAACCCTCCAGAAAAAAATTTGCAGGAAATTCAAACACCAGCAGGATAATGCATCACTCAACGCAAATGGCTGGAAAAAAGACAAATTGGGCTATGTCCACTGACCTAACCCCAAACCCCCTAGAAAATGGCAGCAAGTTCAAATTCCAACAGGATAATCGCTGGAAGATAACTCACTTGAAATTTCGATGCTAATCTAAGAAAATCGTGGGAAGAAGGTCAATTCAGCTACCTCCAATAACCTGAGTCACCAGACCACCACCTCTTCCTACAAAATGGCACCAACTTTTAATTTTGGAGGCAAACAAAATTCAATTCCCATACCTTTACTAGGATAACAAAATGGCGCGAAAGAAAAGAGACTTGTACTAACCTAAGTCACGAGACAGCCACCACCTCCTAAGGATTCGTGGGAAAAGGACTTGGACATAACACTTTATTTAAGCAATTCCATGCAGGTGTGTTCTCCACAAAGTCAAGACTCCAACTGACTTAGTACACATCGCCACCACCAGAGGGCGCCCTCATCTGTGACATAATCCAATATGGCGACACCCAGTGTATTCACCACTAGGTATGGACTCCAACTGACATAGTACACAGCGCCACCGATAGAGTACGCCACCATGACGTCAGATCATGACGCAAGTACTGTTATTCAAGATGGCAGCACCCAGTGTCACCACCACCAAGAGGTCCAGAGTCTACTTCACATTGATGACACCAGAGTACCACCATCACGTCAGAACATGACTAATGTACCATTATTCAAGATGGCTGCATCCAGTGTATCCACCAGATTGTACACTCGGCCTACATCCACTAACCTAACCCCATCCCCAATAAAAATCGCGCGAAGTTCGAATTCCAACATGATAATGCGTCACACCTAAGCAAATCGCAGGAAGATAGGTCACTTGCGATTTCGCTACCAACCTAAGAAAAGTTTCGCATAGAAAGTATACCTGTACTAACCTTATCCACCTGGCTGCCACCTCCTCCTAGAAACCAGCGCCAAGTTTGAATTCGGGTAGTAAACAAAGGTCACTTCTGCTTTCGCTACCAATGTAAGAAAACAGCTGCAAATGAAGCTCTCCACCACCGCTAACCTAAGTCAGCATTAATGATTCAAATTGCTGTGAGCACTATGGGACTTAACAGCTGTGGTCATCAGTCCCCTAGAACTTAGAACTACTTAAACCTAACTAACCTAAGGACATCATACACACCCATGCCCGAGGCAGGATTCGAACCTGCGACCGTAGAAGCAGCGCGGCTCCGGACTGGAGCGCCTAGAACCGCACGGCCATGTCACACAGCATACAGACCTGCAAACTACTCCTTCATAACTCATGTATAAGGCTCTACACACACGCTTGCTAATTGTAAACCGTCAAAAATAACGCATTGCACAGCCTACAGACATGCGAACCACTCCTAAATAATCCAATACATTTACGTCGAGATAGCCAAACAAATCTTAAATAATAGTAATAATAATGATAATAATAATAATAATACATCAAAAACACTTTGCTTGGTAATCGTCAGCTCTCGAAATCATACACCATTCATTATTTAAACAATTGAAGGCAGTACCACAACCAAGTGTATTCGCCACTGAGTCCATAGCCTAACTGACTTAGTTCATATCGATGCCACTAGAGGACACTGTAGCGACCTAAGTACCTTAATCTAAGATGGCGCCACCTAGTGTGTTCACCACGAACTCCAGACCCCAAATATCTTAGTACATTTCGTCGCCGCCAGAGGACGCCACCGTGACACCAGCTGATCACGCAAGTACAGTTATCCATGATGGCGGCAAACAATGTGTTCTCCACGAGGTCTGGTACTCAGTACCACCAGCAGAGAACGCTGTCGTCTTTTTTGTGATGTAAACCAAGATGGTGAAGGAAAAAGACCCAGCCTGTTCTGTGCTACTGGGGAGAGTAAGGATGGAGTGAGGTGGCGGCACCTCCCATTCGTACGTAACACCTGAGAAATTCCTATCCAAATACGTGTTGACCTACACACACGTGCTGATGTGACTGGGCGGGAGCGCAACCGTGAGCTTCCGCCGAACGCAGGCCAAAGTTGTATATAGCCACCGTTAATGTCTGGCCGTTTATTTACAGAGCGCGCACTCCAAGCAGAGCCACGCACGTTCGGCGTTCCTCTATACCGTCTCTCTACGGTCCGTCGAAGACCCTGCAGAATTCCGTTCCACAATGACAGAACCTGCTTTCTCCTTAGCGATTCTAAGGCCGTCGGTACACGGACCGTGCACCGTGCACCGTTGGGCGTTGAGCGTGCCGAGTTTCTGACGTCATAGCGTGGAATAGCCCGCTCGGGAGTCTTTCCGAACGTGCAGACCAATAGCTGGCATGTCAGATATTCTGAGCGTGCGTCTGAGCGTTGACCAATAAGATGGCACAATACCACCGACGTCACAAGCCCGCCGTCTCCCTTCAGTACAGAGTTGTGAGGCGCCATATTGGCATACATTTCAAGCCTGTATGTATATACCGTATGCCGTTTCTGAGCATCAGCAAATTGAGAATCACTGCAAAACCCATTGTTAACTGTGGGATTCGTTACAATAAAATAATGAGAAACATCATATTCGTGGCAAAAGAATTATTTTAAATTGCGTGTCATGAGAGTAGGCAATTTGAAGGCAGCGAGACACTGAAGATCCACCCAAAACGCATTGTTCTTGATACAATTTGTTATAATTAAATTTCAATTAGTAACATATCTACGATTGAGGTTTTCAGCAAGGGGTAACAAAATATGATTAGTGACAGAACCTGTGATGTTGGTTTAGCGTAATGAGTAGCGTTTCTATCGCGAAATTAGTTGATGGTGGGAGCAGTGGTTTGCGTTGTAACACTACCAAATTTTTTTCCTAACATTTGCGTTTTTATTAGGTTCTAATACTTTATTATTATTTTAATATAAGTATATACTATAATATTTGATGTTATGTAAATATAAGTTCACCTTTTCTTGAGGGATGACATTGTTCGATTGGCTTAATCTACAGGACAGCTTGCGCTACTTGTATAAAGATATTTTGCCCCTTTTTCTTTTACACTTCGTAATTCACATGTTGCAAAGATTCTGCTGCTGGACAGGAAAAGTGATCAAGTAAGACTGACCTTGGGGTTTTACTAAAATGTGGAAACGATGAAATGATGTTAATCTTATGCGGAGAAGTATTCCAATTTGTAACGCACTGTTCATAATGGAACTTTTATAAGCCTGTGTCTTTATTGATTGGACATGGTACTTCCCTTTACGTGGACGATGGAGGAAATGTGCGTTTAAAAAAAACGTGGGTATTTTACGCAAGCCCATTGAGTAAACAGTGTGATTTACGAACTAGAAACATACCTCAACTGCAGCTGTAGTGCATTGCGTTCGCGTATACCACGTTGGGGCCCACGTACAGTATGCACAAGTCGCATCGTTCCTGAGCGTTCAGCAGCACGTTGAGCTTCGCACGCTCAGCGTTACCGTTCGACAGCACGGCCCGTGTGCCGAGAGCTTAATGGGCCCTGCGTCGCGTTTGACTCACGTTTCACCGCGCTGAGCTACATATTACCGCGAAGTGAGGCAGCCGCATCTCGGCTCCCGTGCGCGTTGTCGAACACCGGTGAAAGTTGCATTTTATGCATCGCTCACCCCAGTCTCATATGCCAGGCATCTCCAGGTGCCACTTGTTGGGTTGGGGTTGGGTTGTTTGTGGTAAGAGACCAAACTGCGAGGTCATCGGTCTCGTCGGATCAGGGAAGGACGGGGAAGGAAGTTGGCCGTGCCCTTTCAGAGGAACCATCCCGGCATTTGCCTGGAGCGATTTAGGGAAATCACGGAAAACCTAAATCAGGATGGCCGGACGCGGGATTGAACCGTCGTCCTCCCGAATGCGAGTCCAGTGTGCTAACCACTGCGCCACCTCGCTCGGTTGCCACTTGTTTCTTCCACTGAAGGCAGGGCGTGTTGACACTCACACACCTTTAACCATACTTAACGAACCAGCAAGGCTCTCGCTCGCCGCAAAATGTCTACCTGAAGACTCGCCATCTAGAACATTCTCAACATTATTCTTACCTCACACCGCTCTTTAAAAAAGTAACTCACAAGTCAACCTCTCGGAAATTGTATAATGCCCCATAAATAATTAACGCACGCTTTCTAGTTGTCTCAGGTTGTGTGTACGGAAATTCTTCCCACAACAGAAAGTGTTTACGAAAATAACATCGAATCCCCTCTCATCCCATCGCTCCCAACGTTGTACCATTCTAGTTCTCAACATACGCAAATGCTCCCGCCTATGTCCCACCACAATCAATCGAGTATTCTGATTCGCTCACGTCGCATTTACCTGGCCATTTTGTGATGCAGCCGGTATCGTAGCACGATCCACTTTTTCTTTCCGAGGCTTTCTATGCTTATTTTGCACAAATCGGTAAATTGCACTGACAGTTAAACATTCAATTTTGCCTACACATTATTAAATACATACCATATTAACAAGAATATTGGAATAGTGGTAGACAATTACCAGTGTAACTAAAACTAAATACTGCGATTGCTGCTACATTCTGACACCGGGCAATGTACAGTTAATGTCTCCGCTTGACGACTGCGCCTCAGTATCTATAGCGCATGTAACTTTCCATGTAAAAAATCGATCACCGTTATGCATGTACTCAATCTGTACGTCCCTCACGATAGGACACAAAGTCGTTCTCTCTAGTCATCCCATAACATAAACAATAATAACTTTACAATGAATTATATATATAATCCACGTAGTGTAAGGCACACTAACTTTAAAATACAAAATATGCACATTCTACACAAACAGCGCAGTTATCTTTTATATCTGCACAGGACCCGACAAAATTATCTTATGCCCACAGTCACACTGACTATATATCACAATGCTCCCCCAGTCCTAGTGGAGCACGGTCATCCTGTTCTTTCTTTCTACAGACGCTACACTCAACGGAAATAAATTATTTTACACTGATCACCATTTTACACCAACAACTAAACATGGCAATGTTGTCCACAGGTCATCAAATACATACCACACTTGCACGAATATTGGAACGTCAAACCGATCTCCAACCAGGGAATATACCACCGAGTACCGTCTCGATCTAGTAAACATGCAATTTATACCTCTCACCATATCAAATCACCCCCTTTACATCTGCGAACCGAGGTCACTCTCAGAAATGATGTGCAAGGAGAGGGGCGTCTCCCCGCGGCACAAACGCGTTACGGTTTCCGCTTTCATGCTCGAATTTCTACAGACATCTCCAGACCCGTCGAATACAAGAACACCCATATTTTCGTTATAATATTATACCATTTTAGCTGTACTTCTCGATATCAAGCACCAGGCCTCATCCTACCGATCACTCACGCAACATACTTCTGAACATACAGACTGGGAATTATTTCTTTACAGAAACCAAAATTTAGCTAAATGGTGCCTGCTCGAGACAGCTCAATAACTAGAAACAAACAGGCAATCCCATCTCGTGATAAAATCGGCGAATTCTGAAAGACATTCTGATAACCGAGCGGTATGTGACCGCTATTTGCAACTCCCTCACACTGCTAGATATTTATCCAGTATGTGTTTGGTATTCTGTCTAGATATCATATCAGAGGCTCCGTTATACATCCACTGAGTTAAAGGGGATGGCTTATTGACTAGGATCACAAACAGTAGTAAATCATATGCTTATTGAGGTCGTAAGAAATGTACACTAGCTTTTCACACCTATAGTGTTACGCTATCCGCTGGAAATGATATCTATGATTTGGAATCAGGACCTCCCATTCAGCCACATACATGCGCCGGATCACAGCTACAAGTGAAACATATCCCTGGAGCTCTGATATCTCGAAACGAGTCAACTTTCTCATTCTAATCTGAGACAGTAAAAATCCAACATGGTCTTAGTCAGTCTCTACACATCTTGCAACTGCTTCCATTTCTAGAGCTTTCCTCATCTGATCATGCCATTTTAAGTCGGAACTGAGCAGAAGTCGGACAAAGCCCTATCCACCACCCTCTGCAGTCGGTCTAGAAACAGAGCAAACTGAGTTACTGCGGCAAGACTGTGTTTTGACCATTCGGCGGAAATGCGCGCATTGTGGTGCGTTCCCGAACTACATACAAGTACTACAGATCCACGTCCATTCAAATCTATAAGCCCAACAGTCTATCATCGTTATTCTCTACCCCCCCCCCCCCCTTCCCCACGGCCAAAAATTAACAAACATAGAAGCTCAAATAACTTCATCCGGTATAGAACTCACACAGACGCCATTACTCGCGCGATGACGCAAAGACGCGTTAGGGGTCTACTGCGGAGAGAGAGAGAGACAGACAGTGAGAGAGAGAGTGAGGGAGAGAGAGATAGAGAGGGGGGGGGGAGGAGGAGATCGACATCGACCTCTATGTCAGATTCTAAACTGGCATTAGACGCTCTGATACACGACCTCTCACAGAAAACTAGACATCACACAATGTAAATCATACTCTTACGGCGGATAGTGTAGCACTATATCATTTTTAAATGAAACACGCTGACAACACAAGGAAACCAGTAGAGTTTGGCAGCCTTATCCAGAGATCGAAACTACCGTCCGAAAGTGATTCATGACCTCTACATTTAAATTCCTATACCACCGTGACGGAATAGATGATGACTCTGCGTTCCATTTTGAGTTATTCGTAATTTTGCACTCATGTACGCCATCGCTGTTTAGCTGCTAGGAACCCCCACTAGTTGTCACCCACGCAAAAAGTTCTACCCCAACACAAACAAGCTATGTCACTCAATCATTATGTGGTAACCAATGCGTGGATGTGATGGAAAAGACAACGTCGATCCACTGTAACATTAAGCAACAAACTTGATAGTGCGGAGAATTTTACACTAATTTCAACACTGACCACTGATGTGACAGCATGGCTCCCAATTACAGTATCACAGCTAAAACGCCCCTATTACATCAATTTGCGAGTATGATTGCGAATGTGGATATATTACTGTGCAGTACGTCCATTCATTCTTAATTCTCGAACACATACGTGATCAAAGTATACGAGACAACACTCTACATATTTGTAACACTTCGAGCATAGTGTTAAATTTACGATCTATCTCTCAGCGTATGGGATTCATAGAGCATTCTCCCTATCTTAAGATAAAAGAGCAACCTCTCACAGTCATTGACCAACTCACCCTGCAGCACCATTAGAGTATTAATCTCCAAGCGATCATAAGAAGAGCGCTACACTCCATGTCTCGTGAATGAATATAGCTTTCGAAGTCCCAACACATCCAAGTGCATGAGATTTCCCGATATGTGACCGTGTCAAGGAGCGTAGCTCTCCTTATCGGTGCATAATAACAGATTTCAAAGTGCCGTAATGTAATACCATACAGTTAAGAAGAACAAGGAAAGACTTGTTTTTATACGCAATGGAGTTCGAGACGAACTGAGTTGGGCACAGTTTTACCCAAACCTACGAAGCTATCAATTCTAAATTATAGTTCTAGAGTTTAGGACCTGTGCCTGGAAGGTATTGGTAAGATAGAGAACGTAAACACACACACACTCCTAAGACTACAACGTTCTGCACTTGCAAACGAGCTATAATGTTAGATCGAATGCCTTTTCAGCCTATCAGACGTACATCCTTCTTCACAGATTCTCTACACTGAACTAGCTTATCGAATAGTAAAACATTTGCTTTGCATGATACGAGGGCAATGTAACTTTGCGGAGATATATAGCGTCCACTGTTCACATTCGGTCACCGTTCAGAAATTATACCATGCGTGCATAAGCCCTACATAAAATGATTGTTACTAGATGCGGATACATCCTACAAGGAAACAGATAAACGCGTAGCAGCAGCGTCCGACATGTGAAATTTACAAGTGATTCCATCACTAATTCTGTAGCCAGCGCAGCAGTCGGGCAAATGTGTACATAGGGATTGCAGCACATCACAAGCCCTTACCGCTAAGTTAGTTATGACCCTGAAGTCTCTATTTTACACCCAAGATGCGAGAGGGGCGATCGCATAAATCGTGCTTGGAGTGTGCGCTCTGTAAATAAACAGCTTGCACTTGCGCTCCCGCCCAATCACATCAGCACGTATGTGCAGGTGAACACGTATTTGGATAGGTATTTCTCAGGTGTTACGTATGAATGTGAGGTGCCGCCACCTCATGCTTGCGGAAGCCGAGCAGTGGTGTGTGCGGTTTGACGCCTGTGGGATACGTCACTTTTCGCTACCTTCTGTGTACTCAATGCACAGGGGTTCTGTGGACTGTGCTTGCGTGCGTTACTTGCAGTATTTTGGGGGCGGGTCTGTAGGCCTTGACATGCGCTATTTGAACAGTTTACGAGCACTTAGCATGTCTACACATCATTGTGGCGTATTATTTAGGAGCAGTTTCGACGTCTGCACCGAAATTATTTCTTAAAATTAGGAGTTGGTTGCATGTCTGCTGACTGTGTATTGTGACGCCAAGCACATTAGGTTTTGTATCAGTGTGATGGATATACTCTATGATTAAATAAGCTGTTTGAAAATAAATAAAGCTCACTCCATCCTTACTCACCCCACTTAAGTAAGTTGTTTGAAAATAAATAGAGTGCATTCCAGCCTTACTATCCCCAGCAGCCCAGAACAGGCTGGGTCATTTTTCCTCATCATCTTGGTTTACATCACATATAGGACAACAGCGTTCTCTGCTCGTGGTACTGAATACTAGGCCTCGTGGAGAACACACTGTTTGCCGCCATCATAGATAACTGTACTTGCGTGATCAGCTGGTGTCACCGTGGCGCCCTCTGGCGGCGACGAAATGTACTAAGACCGTTGGGATCTGGGGCTCGTCATGAACATACTAGGTGGCCCCATCTTAGATTGAGGTACTTGTGTCACTACAGTGTCCTCTAGTGGCACGGATATGAACTAAGTCACTATTATTATTATTATTATTATTATTATTATTACTATTATTTAAGATTTGTTTGGCTATCTCGACGTAAATGTATTGCATTATTTAGGAGTGGTTTGCATGTCTGTAGGCTGTGTAATTATTTTTGATGGTTTACAATTAGCAAGCCTATGTGTAGAACCTTATACATGAGTTATGTAGGAGTATGGGGAGGGAGGGGGGGAGTATTGGGGATGGGGTTATGTTAGTGGAGGTAGGCCAAGTGTACAATCTGGTGGACACACTGGGTGCAGCCATCTTGAATAATGGTACATTAGTCATGTTCTGACATGAAGGTGGTGCTCTCTGGTATCATCAATGTGAAGTAGACTCTGGATCTCTTTGGGGTGGACACACTGGGTGCTGCCATCTTGAATAACGGCACTTACATCATGATCTGACGTCATGGTGGCGTCCTCTATCGTTGGCGCTGTGTACTAAGTCAGTTGGAGTCCAGACCTAGTGGTGAATACCCTGGGTGTCGGCATATTGGGTTACGTCAGAGATGAGAGCGCCCTCTGGTGGTGACGATGTGTACTAAGTCAGTTGGAGTCCTGACTTTGTGGTGAACACTCCTGCATGGAATTGCTTAAACAAAGTGTTACGTCCAAGTCCTTTTCCCATGAGTCCTTAGGAGGTGGTGGCTGTCCGGTGACTGAGGTTAGGACAAGTGCCTTTCCTTTCGCGCCATTTTGTTAGTTCAGTAGAGATATGGGAATTGAATTTTGTTTACCGCCAAAATTAAACGTTGGTGCCAGTTGGTAGGAAGAGGTGGCGCTCGGGTGACTTAGGTTAGTTGAGGTAGGCCAAGTGAGCTATTTTCATGCGTTTTTCTTTGCTTAGTAGAGATACGAGCTGTGTGATGTATTATCCTGTTGGAATTCAAACTTGATGCCAGTTTGTAGGGGGAAGTGGCGGTCGGGTGATTTAGGTTATTGGAGGTATCCCAATTTACCTTCCCCGTGATTTTCTTAGATTAGCAGCGAAACATCGAGGGACTTATCTTCCAGCAATTTTCTTAGGAGTGACGCATTGCCTGTTGGAATTTGAAGTTCCGCCATTTTCTAGCGGGTTGGGGGTTAGTTTAGTGGATGTAGCCCCTATTGGTCTATTTTCCCACCATTTTCGTGGTGTGACACATTATCCTACTGGAATTTGAATTTCCCACCAATTTTTTTCTGGAGGGTTAGTTTATTGGAGGTAGCGCAATTGTCCTGTCTTCCCGCCAAAATTCAAACGTCCCACCAAAATCCGCCATCTTGGATGATGCCATGCACAGTTGCCAAGTCTACATGACGCCATCTTGGATGACGTCATCGCCACCATCTTGGATACATCTGGCAACAATGGAATGTGGGGTAGCACATACTTTTTCCTACTACTTACCTGCTGTGGTAATTGCTGAGTTTTTTACGCTTGCTGCAGTGACTTACTTCTTAGAATGTTTTAAGAGGTCATCCCGTGTTTGGTGTATGTGCCGCAGACCAGTAAGGCAGTTCAATCGAAGACCTAAGCTATTGTTCATTTATTTGCAGGAGACGTTGGAGTTTGCAAATAGCGGTTGTTCATTTTGTCATTAATTCACTTTTGAAATATCTCAAAGCATGACTTAAAGCAGCTGTTTGATCACCTGGACAGTTTAACA